>NC_143033.1:10925000-11165000 GCF_057628025.1 Oncorhynchus mykiss | reverse complement strand
TTGTGTGTGATTGTGTGTGTTTGTGTGTGTGTGTGTGGTGTGTGTGAGGTGTGATTGTGTGTGTGGGGTGTTTGTGGTGTGTGGTGTGTGTGTGTGTGTGTTTGTGGGCGTGTGTGTGTGGTGTGATTGTGTTTGTGGTGTGGTTGCGTGAGTGTTTGTGAGTGTGTGTGTGTGTGTGTGTGTGTTATCATGTGTGGTGTGATTGTGTGTGTGTGATTGTGTGTGTGTGTGGTGTCAATTGTGTGTGGTGTGTGATTTTGTGTGGTGTCATTTGCGTGTAGTGTGATTGTGTGTGTGTGATTGTGTGTGCGTGGTGTGTGGGGGTGGGGGGTGGTTTGATTGTGTGTGGTGTGATTGTGTGTGTGTGTATTGTGTCATTTGTGTGTAGTGTGATTGTGTGTGTGTGTGTGTGATGTGTGTGAGGTGTGATTGTGTGTGTGGGGTGTTTGTGGTGTGTGTGCTGTGTGTGTGTGTGTTTGTGGGCGTGTGTGTGTGGTGTGATTGTGTTTGTGGTGTGGTTGCGTGAGTGTTTGTGAGTGTGTGTGTGTGTGTGTGTGTGTGTGTGTATGTGTGTGTGTGTGTGTGTGTGTGTGTGTGTTATCATGTGTGGTGTGATTGTGTGTGTGTGTGATTGTGGTGTGTGTGGTGTGATTGTGTGTGTGTGTGATTGTGTGTGTGTGTGGTGTCAATTGTGTGTGGTGTGTGATTTTGTGTGGTGTGATTGTGTGTGTGTATTGTGTCATTTGTGTGTGGTGTGATTGTGTGAATGCGTGTGATTGTGTATGTGTGGTTTGATTGTGTGTGGGGTGTGTGTGTGTATGGTGTCATTTGTGTGTAGTGTGATTGTGTGTGGTGTGTGGGCGTGTGTGTTTGTCCTCTGAAGGACGTTGATCTAGTATGTGGAACCGTTCTCTTCCTTGTACCTAGAACGTCTCCAGGGTCCTCTGGAATCGTTCTCCGCTCTACAGTACGTTAGCTTACATTTTCTAGATGACTGATTTCAGTGCAGCCATTGTTGTCAGCTTGAGGGGGTCACAGCAAGATGCTGACATCACCCTAATGATTTCTCCCTGCCTTGAGAGAGACAGAGACAGAGACAGAGAGAGAGAGAGAGAGAGAGAGAGAGAGAGAGAGAGAGAGAGAGAGAGAGAGAGAGAGAGAGAGAGAGAGAGAGAGAGAGAGAGAGAGAGAGAGAGAGAGAGAGAGAGAGAGAGAGAGAGAGAGAGAGAGAGAGAGAGAGAGAGAGAGAGAGAGAGAGAGAGAGAGAGAGAGAGAGAGAGAGAGAGAGAGAGAGAGAGAGAGAGAGAGAGAGAGAGAGAGAGAGAGAGAGAGAGAGAGAGAGAGAGAGAGAGAGAGAGAGAGAGAGAGAGAGAGAGAGAGAGAGACAGAGACAGAGACTTGAACCATTGTTATCCTGTATTGATCTAAACCAACCATGTGAACCACCACGTTCCTGACACCATGAAGAACCCAAGCTAGACAATGCACCACAGTGTGAAGAGAGGCCCAGAGGTGCACTCAAGCCGACCCCAGGTCCAGATAGCCATCTCTGGGGAAGCCTGGTCCCACGAAAGGGGAGCGCCCTATGGGCCCGGTCAAACGTAGTGCACTATATAGGGAATAGGGTGCCATCTGGGATGCATGCACAGCGAGAGGCACCCCACTAGGGTGGCTGGAGAAATGCAACTGACTAAGCCATCTCACCACCGACTACACCTCGGCTCCAGCTGCAACATGGAGCCCCTTTCCACAGCCTCCTATCTCCATCCCCCAGCCTCCCTCCCCCAAGCCTCCCTCCCCCAGCCTCCCTCCCCCAAGCCTCCCTCCCCCAAGCCTCCCTCCCCCAGCCTCCCTTCCCATTCTCCAGACCCCAAGCCTCCATCCCCCAGTCTCCCTCCCCATTCTCCAGACCCCAAGCCTCCCTCCCCCAGCCTCCCTCCCCATTCTCCAGACCCCAAGCCTCCATCCCCCAAGCCTCCATCCTCCAGCCTCCCGCCCCTAGCCTCCCTCCCCATTCTCCAGACCCCAAGCCTCCATCCCCCAAGCCTCAATCCCCCAGCCTCCCTCCCCCAGCCTCCCTCCCCATTCTCCAGACCCCAAGCCTCCATCCCCCAAGCCTCCATCCCCCAGCCTCCCTCCCCCAGCCTCCCTCCCCATTCTCCAGACCCCAAGCCTCCATCCCCCAGCCTCCCTCCCCCAGCCTCCCTCCCCATTCTCCAGACCCCAAGTCTCCAGTCCCCATTCTCCAGACCCCAACCTCTAGCCCCCAGGCTCCATCCCCCAGCCTCTAGCACCCAGCCTCGATCCCCCAGCCTCCATCCCCCAGCCTCTATCCCCCAGCCTCTAGCCCCCAGCCTCTATCAGTCTTTATGAGCCCCCAGACTTTATGAATACAGGCCCAGGTCTCCCTTGTCCCTGTAATCTTATTCGTTGTGTTTTTAAAGGCAAAAATGATCTTGTATTACCACTCCTCCTCTGGAGGTGCCTGAAACATACGACCTCTGAACTCACCCCAGGCTTCAGCCCCCCCACTACTCCAAGGGGGTTGAGACAAACTGAGACACAGACGATCCCGGCCCGGCGACCCCCCCGGTCACCAACACAAAAGGTTACGCGACAGTCCTTAGCAGGCAGTGAAAATGATATACGGACACAGAACTGAAGACAATGAATCACTTGATGGAGACAGGCGCTGTACGAGGCTAGTTCCACCACATTATCATATGTACCATATTGGCATTCCACATCATGCCTCAATGTCAATCAAGGATGTATATATAATCAGATGGAGTTATTAACATATTGACATTAACATATACATTAACATTTGGGAGCGGCAGGTTGCCTAGCAACCGAAAGGATGCTAAAAATCTGTTGTTCTGCCCCTAACCCACTGTTCCTAGGCCGTCATTGTAAATAAGAATTTGTTCTTAACTGACTTGCCAAGTTTAAATAAAGGTTAAAAACATTTTATATATGTACAGTGCCTTGCGAAAGTATTCGGCCCCCTTGAACTTTGCGACCTTTTGCAACATTTCAGGCTTCAAACATAAAGATATAAAACTTTATTTTTTTGTGAAGAATCAACAACAAGTGGGACACAATCATGAAGTGGAACGACATTTATTGGATATTTCAAACTTTTTTAACAAATAAAAAACTGAAAAATTGGGCATGCAAAAGTATTCAGCCCCCTTAAGTTAATACTTTGTAGCGCCACCTTTTGCTGCGATTACAGCTGTAAGTCGCTTGGGGTATGTCTCTATCAGTTTTGCACATCGAGAGACTGACATTTTTTCCCATTCCTCCTTGCAAAACAGCTCGAGCTCAGTGAGGTTGGATGGAGAGCATTTGTGAACAGCAGTTTTCAGTTCTTTCCACAGATTCTCGATTGGATTCAGGTCTGGACTTTGACTTGGCCATTCCTGGATATGTTTATTTTTGAACCATTCCATTGTAGATTTTGCTTTATGTTTTGGATCATTGTCTTGTTGGAAGACAAATCTCCGTCCCAGTCTCAGGTCTTTTGCAGACTCCATCAGGTTTTCTTCCAGAATGGTCCTGTATTTGGCTCCATCCATCTTCCCATCAATTTGAACCATCTTCCCTGTCCCTGCTGAAGAAAAGCAGGCCCAAACCATGATGCTGCCACCACCATGTTTGACAGTGGGGATGTTGTGTTCAGCTGTGTTGCTTTTACGCCAAACATAACATTTTGCATTGTTGCCAAAAAGTTCAATTTTGGTTTCATCTGACCAGAGCACCTTCTTCCACATGTTTGGTGTGTCTCCCAGGTGGCTTGTGGCAAACTTTAAACAACACTTTTTATGGATATCTTTAAGAAATGGCATTCTTCTTGCCACTCTTCCATAAAGGCCAGATTTGTGCAATATACGACTGATTGTTGTCCTATGGACAGAGTCTCCCACCTCAGCTGTAGATCTCTGCAGTTCATCCAGAGTGATCATGAGCCTCTTGGCTGCATCTCTGATCAGTCTTCTCCTTGTATGAGCTGAAAGTTTAGAGGGACGGCCAGGTCTTGGTAGATTTGCAGTGGTCTGATACTCCTTCCATTTCAATATTATCGCTTGCACAGTGCTCCGTGGGATGTTTAAAGCTTGGGAAATCTTTTTGTATCCAAATCCGGCTTTAAACTTCTTCACAACAGTATCTCGGACCTGCCTGGTGTGTTCCTTGTTGTTCATGATGCTCTCTGCGTTTTTAACGGACCTCTGAGACTATCACAGTGCAGGTGCATTTATACGGAGACTTGATTACACACAGGTGGATTGTATTTATCATCATTAGTCATTTAGGTCAACATTGGATCATTCAGAGATCCTCACTGAACTTCTGGAGAGAGTTTGCTGCACTGAAAGTAAAGGGGCTGAATAATTTTGCACGCCCAATTTTTCAGTTTTTGATTTGTTAAAAAAGTTTGAAATATCCAATAAATGTCGTTCCACTTCATGATTGTGTCCCACTTGTTGTTGATTCTTCACAAAAAAATACAGTTTTATATCTTTATGTTTGAAGCCTGAAATGTGGCAAAAGGTCGCAAAGTTCAAGGGGGCCAAATACTTTCGCAAGGCACTGTATATAGTCCCAATCTGCCTAAAAGTAACGTCTCTCATTTAACTTGGTTTTGTTATAACAGTAATGACGTACTTCAACCACTTTCCGTTATTCCTATTTAATACCCTGCTAAAATAAAATTAAAGTCTTGCAGATTTAATTGGTACAATAGAGATGTACTATTACAATAGAGTTGTACTATTACAGTAGAGGTGTACTATTACAATAGAGGTGTACTATTACAATAGAGGTGTACTATTACAATAGAGGTGTACTATTACAGTAGAGATGTACTATTACAATAGAGATGTACTATTACAATAGAGGTGTACTATTACAATAGAGGTGTACTATTACAATAGAGGTGTACTATTACAGTAGAGATGTACTATTACAATAGAGGTGTACTATTACAATAGAGGTGTACTATTACAGTAGAGATGTACTATTACAATAGAGATGTACTATTACAATAGAGATGTACTATTACAATAGAGATGTACTATTACAATAGAGATGTACTATTACAATAGAGGTGTACTATTACAATAGAGATGTACTATTACAATAGAGGTGTACTATTACAATAGAGATGTACTATTACAATAGAGGTGTACTATTACAGTAGAGATGTACTATTACAGTAGAGGTGTACTATTACAGTAGAGGTGTACTATTACAGTAGAGGTGTACTATTACAGTAGAGGTGTACTATTACAATAGTGGAGATACACTAGAAACATTGATCAGACTGCTGCTTTTCACACCAAAGGTCCTACTCTTAATTCCTTACAGAATTCATGACACTATGTTGAACAGAGAGAAAGTTACATGTTTCATTCACAGAGAAGACAGGAAAAATGGTCAAATAAATAACATCAACAATACTCGGCATCCTTGTGACACAGAAGAATAATGAAAGAATGACAACTCTAACAGACAGACAGACAGACAGATAGGCAGACAGACAGACAGACAGACAGACAGACAGACAGACAGACAGACAGACAGACAGACAGACAGACAGACAGACAGACAGACAGACAGACAGACAGGGAGAGAGAGGAGAGACATAGAGAGGAGAGACATAGAGAGGAGAGACAGAGAGGAGAGACAAAGAGAGAAAGAGAAAGAGAAAGAGAGAGAGAAAGAGAGAAGAGACATAGAGAGAGAGAGATACAGGGTACTAACCTACACATCAAAACCTTCAATCCAAATTCCAGACCTAAAACCTTGATTTTGGACAAAATGACCTGAACGGACTATTACTACCAAGGACTATGAATTAATACTTCTAACAAACCAAAACCTGCAGAAGAAACACAGAGCAACCTGGAAATACCATCCAACACAAAACTGAATGAGTAATGTTCAGTCTGAACCTACTTCTGAAGCCAAAAAGTAAAAGACAATGATCTCAAGGGAATTTTATTGTAGACAGCTAAATAAATAAGTAAACTAAGCTGCCGAGCTGCTAGCACTGAGCTGACCTGACTGCAACTTCAAATGTCCTCATGTGTGCTACCTACAGTTGGACGTTCACATTCACTTAGGTTGAAGTCATTTAAACTCGTTTTTTCAACCACTCCACAAATTTCATGTTAACACACTATAGTTTTATATCCTCCGTGTACAACATAAAACCCCAAATAACACATGCAGAGCAGAATTAGGATGATACTCACTAATGATCTACATCCTGAAAAGAGATATATTCTACAACCACCTAAAAGGAAACGATTCACAAACCTTCCCTAACAAAGCCATCACCTTAAGAAAAATGAACCTGGAGAAGAGCCCCCTAAGCAAGCAGACCTCACAGAGCCCCAGGACAGCAATACAATTAGACCCAACCAAATCATGAGAAAACAAAAAGATAATTACTTGACACAAAAAAAACTGAGCAAACTAGAATGCTATTTGGCCCTACACAGAGAGTACACAGTGGCAGAATACCTGACCACTGTGACTGACCCAGAATTAAGCAAATCTTTGACTACGTACAGACTCAGTGAGCATAGCCTTGCTATTGAGAAAGGCTGCCAAATGCAGACATGGCTCTCAAGAGAAGACAGGCTATGTGCTCACTGCCCACAAAATAAGGTGGACCCACAAAGAATTTGAAAAACAAATCCAATTTTGATCAACTCCCATAAGTGAAATACCACAGTGTGACATCACAGCAGCAAGATGTGTGACCTGTTGACACGAGAAAAGGGCAACCAGTGAAGAACACCATTATTCATTTTCCCTTTTGTACTGTAACTATTTGCACATCATTACAACGCTGTATATAGACATAATATAACATTTGAAATGTCTTGTGAGTGTAATGTTTACTGTTAATTTTTTATTGCTTATTTCACTTTTGTTTATTATCTATTTCACTTGCTTTGGCAATGTAGACATGTGTTTCCCATGCCAATAAAGCCCCTTAAATTGACATTGAATTGAATTGAGAGATGAGGGAGAGAGAGAGAGAGAGAGAGAGAGCGTTTGAGAGATAGAGAGTGTGAGAGAGCGTTTGAGAGATAGAGAGTGTGAGAGAGCGTTTGAGAGATAGAGAGTGTGAGAGAGCGTTTGAGAGATAGAGAGTGTGAGAGAGCGTTTGAGAGAGAGAGAGAGTGAGAGAGCGTTTGAGAGAGAGAGAGAGTGTGAGAGAGCGTTTGAGAGAGAGAGTGTGAGAGTGTGTGTGAGAGAGAGGGAGAGAGAGAGCAGGGTGAGCTTGCTGGCTGGGTCTATATATTGGCTTGGTATGCTGTAATTGTTGTGTTTTTTCATGCAGAGCTACAATGAATCATTGAACAGTGGAACAGTGCTCCAAACAGACAGAAGGGTTGATGCCACCGGTCGGTCACCACCCGGGCGGGTAGGAATGGCTGGCAGGCAGGGCAGGCACCAGGCTCTGTGGGAAAGGACCCCCATCCCCACCACACCATAAGCCCCACTAGGGGCTAGCCAGCGGGCCTGGCAGAGCAGGCATCATGGGCCGTGGGAGAGAGGGGAGACAGCAACAAGAGCCAGGCCTGAGTGCCCTTTAAATTAATAGGATTTAAATATAATACCAAACATCTGATTACCAAGCCACAGCTCCTCCTGTGGCTCCGCTGTGACTCCTTGTCAGACATAGAGAACTGATACTGGTTGTTGGAGTGGGGGGTGGGGGGGGTGAGGTGTCCGTTGGTGGCTATTGATCCTTTTATTGGATTCCTCATACTACTTACTCACTGTTAGGAAGAATTATGGTCCAAATCAGATATTAGTACTGTATTTATTGAAGATTATATTAATCCTATAAATTAAAATGGCCAATTAAAATGCAATCAATTAGCTTAGTTTCTCAGAGATCAAATTATATTTCAACAAAATAATGTTTCAGGAACGCTAATCTTGTGTGTTTCTAACTACAGAAACGATTTCAGCACAATCTGAGACGGTGGGTGTTGAAGTCCTCTTTCTGGTGCTTTTTTGGGGTGGAATGACCCCCCCCCCCCAGGCAGCTCAGTTCAACCACAGCAGCCAGCTGTTTACAATACAGTAAAGCAGCTATTGTGACCGTCCTAGTGCGTCCCAAACGACACCCTATTCCCTTCGTAGTGCACTACTTTTGACAGGTGTCATTTTGGGATGGAAACTCTTGTCTTCACTATTGTGTCTCCATGGAAACATACTAGGAATTCTTCAGTCATAGAAATAGAAATCCTAGACCACCACACAACCACAGGCAGGCAGCTCAGCTCAGCCACAGCAGCTAGCCCTGTTCAGTACATTCTAGTTCTGCAGCCATTGTGACTGTCCGTCGTCCACCATTGTGTCTCCATGCCAATGTACTAGGAATGTTTCAGCCGTAGAAATGTAATTATTGGAATGGGTAATAGCCCCTCAGACAGACCACAGCAATTTGACTGCACTGTGATTCTATTTTTATGATTTCAGCAGTTCTGTCCTTCTCACTTCAGCTTAGTGCTCCAGTGGAAAGCCTCTTCCACATTCCATCTTCTATCCCAGCCATCCCTTCTCCCTGCGTCCTTTTTGGTTTGGTTTGTTGCTGTTATGCTGTATTAGTGGTACGGTGAAGAGAAGCCCTCCATACAAGGAAGCACCCACCTACATTTATCATATGTGTGATGCCTGCAGGAATTTAACCCACATCGTGGTCACACAGGACCAGACTCAGCCCTGCTATGTCCACCATGGGGAGTGTGGTGTATGTAGTAAACACAGGTCATTTTATTTTCATTTTATTTTCATTTTATTTTATTTAACCTTTATTTAACTAGGAAAGTCAGTTAAGAGTCAAATTCTTATTTACAATGACGGCCTACCCCGGCCAAACCCTAAAGACGCTGGGCCAATTGTGCGCCGCCCTGGGACTCCCGATCACGGCCGGTTGTGTGTTGGACAGACCATCTGGAAATATGTAATAGATCTAATAGACAGTAATTAAATGAGGTAATAAATAAACACAGAATATACTAATATATGCATCCTAAAGACAGATAATACGTGGAAACTATCAGTGGTGTGGTCCTCAAACGTCACACCACAGCAGGAAGAGAGGGAGACACCATTGTAAATACAACCCATATATATGTTTATTTCTTTTTTCCTTGTGTACTATTTGCACATAATATGACATTTCAAATGTCTTTATTCTTTTGGAACTTTTGTGAGTGTAATGTTTACTGTTAATTTCACTTTTGTTTATTATCTATTTCACTTTCTTTGGCAATGTTAACATATGTTTCCCATGCTAATAAAGCCCTTGAAATTGAATTGAGAGCGAGAGATATAGTAAGAGAAATGGAGAGAGAGAGAATGAGAGACAGCGAGAGAGAGAGAGAGGGGGAGAGAGAGAGAGGAGGTAAAAGGTTAAAACACTTCTGAGGAATGTTATTTGTGGCTGTGAGTGAGTGAGTGAGTGAGTGAGTGAGTGAGTGAGTGAGTGAGTGAGTGGTTGGATGAGTGGTTGTAGTTGTTGTTGAAATGAACTTTGCCCAACATGAACGGGCAGAGAAGATTCCCTTTCCAGAAAAGGGAAGTATTGGTGGAGTTTTTAAAAAATGTTGTTATTATACATATATATTTTTGGGCCATCCCAGGTAAGTATATGTTTTAAAAGCCATTAATGTTTTTAAAAGTTAATTACAAGTAAGTATACATTTAAAAGGCAAGCATGTCTTAAGGCCATTCTCAATCAATCAATTAATCAAATGTATTTATACCTTTTTTCATCAGCAGATGTCACAAAGTGCTATACAGAAACTCAGCCTAAAACTAGTAAGCAATGCAGATGTAGAAGCACGGTGGCTAGGAAAAACTCCTCTTCTGGCTGTGCCGGGTGGAGATTATAAGAGTACATAACCATTAAGGCCAGATTGTTCTTCAAGATGTTAAAACATTCATAGATGACCAGCAGAGTCAAATAATAACCACAGTGGTTGTAGAGGGTGCAACAGGTCAGTATTTCAGAAGTAAATGTCAGTTGGCTTTTCATAGCTGAGCATTTAGATGTCGAGACAGCAGGTATGGTAGAGAGAGAGTTGGAAAACAGCAGGACAAGGTAGCACGTCCGGTGAACAGGTCAGGGTTCCATAGCCGCAGGCAGAACAGGTGAAACTGGATCAGCAGCAAGACCAGGTGGACTGGGGACAGCCAGGAGTCAGGCCAGGTAGTCTTGAGGCATGGTCCTAGGGCTCAGATCCTCTGGGAGGGGAGGGAAAGAGGGAGAGAGAGAGTATTAGAGGGAGCATATTTAAATTCACACAGGACACCAGATAAGACAGGGGAATTACTCCAGATATAACAGACTGACCCTAGCCCCCTGGCACATAGGGGGTTGGTCGGGGGACATGTGACCGCTTCTGACGATATCCCCAGACAGGGCCGACCAGGCAGGATATGCCCCCACCCACTTTGCCAAAGCACAGCCCCCACACCACTAGAGAGGTATCAACATACCACCGACTTACTACCCTGAGAGAAGGCTGAGTATAGCCCACGAAGATCTCCTCCACCACACAACCCCGAGAGGGAGCAAAACCGGACAGGAAGATCACGTCAGTGACTCAACACACTCTAGTAATGCACCCCTAGGGATGCCATGGAAGAACACTAGTAAGCCAGTGACTCAGCCCCCGTAACAGGGTCAGAGGCAGAGAATCCCAGTGGAGAGAGGGGAGCCGGCCAGGCAGAGACAACAAGGGCAGTTTGTCACTCCAGTGCCATGCCATTCTACGTCTCTCATATGGATAGGCAGACCATTCCATAAAAATTGAGCTCTATAGGAGAAAGCCCTGCCTCCAGCTATTTGCTTCGAAAATTCTTGGGACAATAAGGAGGCCTGCGTCTTGTGATCGTAGCATACATGTAGGTATGTACGGCAGGACCAAATCAGAGAGATAAATAGGAGCAAGCCCATGTAATGCTTTGTAGGTTGGCAGTAAAACCTTGAAATCAGCCCTAGACTTAATAGGAAGACAGTGTAGAGAGGCTAGCACTGGAGTAATATGATACTTATTTTTTGGTTCTAGTCAAGATTCTAGCAGCCGTGTTTAGCACTAACTGAAGTTTATCTAGTGCTTTATCAGGGTAACCGGAGAGTAGAGCATTGCAGTAGTCTAACCTAGAAGTGACAAAAGGTTGGATTAGCTTTTCTGCATCATTTTTGGACAAAAAGTTTCAGATTTTTTGCAATGTTACGAAGATGGGGGAAAACATCTGTCCTTGAAATATTCTTGATATGTTCGTCAAAAGAGAAACCAGCGTTCAGAGTAACGCAGAGGTCCTTCACAGTTTTATTCGAGATGACTGTACAACCATCAATATTCATTATCAGATCCAACAGCAGATCTCTTTGTTTCTTGGGACCTAGAACTAGCATCTCTGTTTTGTCTGAGTTTAAAAGTAAAAAAATGTGCCGCCATCCAATTCCTTATGTCTGAAACACAGCCTTCCAGGGTAGGCAATTTTGGGGCTTCTCCATGTTTCATTGAAATGTACAACTGTGTGTTGTTCGCATAGCAGTGCAAGTTGACATTGTGTTTCCAAATGACATCACCAAGAGGTAGAATATATAGTGAAAACAATAGTGGTCTTAATACGGAACCTTGAGGAACACCGAAAAGTACAATTGAGAGAGAGAGAGAAAGAGAGAATTAGAGAGAGTATATTTAAATTCACACAGGACACCGGACAAGACAGGAGAAGTACTCCAGATATAACAAACTGACCCTAGCCCCCCGACACATAAACTACTGCATCATAAATACTGGAGGCTGAGACAGGAGGGGTCAGGAGACACTGTGGCCCCATCCGATGATACCCCCGGACAGGGCCAAACAGGAAGGATATAACCCCACCCACTTTGCCAAAGCACAGCCCCCACACCACTAGAGGGATATCTTCAATCACCAACTTACCATCCTGAGACAAGGCTGAGTATAGCCCGCAAAGATCTCCGCCACGGCACAACCCAAGGGGGGCGCCAACCCAGACAGGAAGATCACGTCAGTGACTCAACCCACTCAAGTGACGCACCCCTCCCAGGGGCGGCATGGAATAGCACCAGTAAGCCAGTGACTCAGCCCCTGTAATAAGGTTAGAGGCAGAGAATCCCAGTGGAGACAGGGGAACTGGCCATACAGAGACAGCAAGGGGCGGTTCGTTGCTCCAGAGCCTTTCCGTTCACCTTCACACTCCTGCGCCAGACTACACTCAATCATATGACCCACTGAAGAGATGAGTCTTCAGTAAAGACTTAAAGGTTGAGACCGAGTCTGCGTCTCTCACATGGGTAGGCAGACCATTCCATGAAAATGGAGCTCTATAGGAGAAAGCCCTGCCTCCAGCTGTTTGCTTAGAAATTCTAGGGACAATAAGGAGGCCTGCGTCTTGTGACCGTAGTGTACGTGTAGGTATGTACGGCAGGACCAAATCGGAAAGATAGCAGGCCCATGTAATGCTTTGTAGGTTAGCAGTAAAACCTTGAAATCAGCCCTTGCTTTAACATGAAGCCAGTGTAGGGTGGCTAGCACTGGAGTAATATAATCAAATTTTTTGGTTCTAGTCAGGGTTCTAGCATCCGTATTTAGCACTAACTGAAGTTTATTTAGTGCTTTATCCGGGTAGCCGGAAAGTAGAGCATTGCAGTAGTCTAACCTAGAAGTAACAAAAGCAGGGATGAATTTTTCTGCATCCTTTTTGGACAGAAAGTTTCTGATTTTTGCAATGTTACGTAGATGGAAAAAAGCTGTCCTTGAAACAGTCTTGATATGTGTCACGCCCTGACCTTAGAGATCCTTTTTATGTCTCTATTTTGGTATGGTCAGGGCGTGAGTTGGGGTGGGAATTCTATGTTTTGTGTTTCTATGATTTTCTAGTTCTATGTTTTGGCCGGGTATGGTTCTCAATCAGGGACAGCTGTCTATCGTTGTCTCTGATTGGGAACCATACTTAGGTACCCTTTTCCCACCTGTGTTTGTGGGAAGTTAACTTTGTTTATGGCACATAGCCTTAAGCGTCACGGTTTGTTTTGTATTGTTTATTGTTTTGGCGGCGTCATTTCTTAAATAAAGTAAAATGTACGCTCACCACGCTGCACCTTGGTCCTCATCCTTCAACAGCCGTGACAATATGTTCGTCAAAAGAGAGATCAGGTCCAGAGTAACGCCGAGGTCCTTTTACAGTTTTATTTGAGACGACTGTACAACCATCAAGAATAATTGTCAGATTCAACAGAAGATCTCTTTGTTTCTTGGGACCTAGAACAAGCATCTCTGTTTTGTCCGAGGTTTAAAAGTACAACATTTGCAGCCATCCACTTCCTTATGTCTGGAACACAGGCTTCTAGCGAGGGCAATTTTGGGGCTTCACCATGTTTCATTGAAATGTACAGCAGTGTGTCATCCGCATAGCAGTGAAAGTTAACATTATGTTTCGAATGACATCCCCAAGAGGTAAAATATATAGTGAAAACAATAGTGGTCCTAAAACGGAACCTTGAGGAACACCGAAATGTACAGTTGATTTGTCAGAGGACAAACCATTCACAGAGACAAACTGATATCTTTCCGACAGATAAGATCTAAACCAGGCCAGAACTTGTCCGTGTAGACCAATTTGGGTTTCCAATCTCTCCAAAAGAATGTGGTGATCGATGGTATCAAAAGCAGCACTAAGGTCTAGGAGCACGAGGACAGATGTAGAGCCTTGGTCTGACGCCATTAAAATGTAATTTACCCTTTCATGAGTGCAGTGATGGTGCTATGATGGGGTCTAAAACCAGACTTACGCATTTCACATACATTATTTGTATTCAGGAAGGCAGTGTTTTGCTGTGCAACAGCTTTTTCTTTCATTCTTCGATATAGGCCCATCATTTTTTACATTTTCCGGGTCAAGGTTTGCCCGGTCCGGGGTCGGCGACGAAGGTCCCCGGCACCAAAGTGGGGTGAGCCAGTGGTGTAGCTGGGTCTGCGTCCCGCACCTGAGCCGCCCCTGAGGATAGATGCCCACCAAGACCCTCCACTATAGGTTTAGGTTTTGCGGGCGGAGTCCACACCTTTGGGGGGGGGGGGGGGGAGAGGACTGTCACGCCCTGAAATTAGAGATCCTGTTTATGTCTCTATTTTGGTTTGGTCAGGGTGTGAGTTGGGGTGGATATTCTATATTCTATTATTTGTATTTCTATGTTTTGGCCGGGTAGGGTTCTCAATCAGGGACAGCTGTCTATCGTTGTCTCAAATTGAGAACCATACTTGGGTAGCCCTTTTTTCCACCTGTCTTTGTGGGAAGTTGACTTTGTTTATGGCACAGAGCCTTTAGCTTCACGGTTTGTTTTGTAGTGTTTATTGTTTTGTTCACTGTCTTTTTTCTAATAAAGAGAACATGTACGCTCACCATGCTGCACCTTGGTCCACTTCTTTCAACGGCCGTGACACCATCCCTATGAGCATGCTGAAATTCTGTTGTCAATTTGTTTACTGTGAAGTAGCATTGTATCTGGTCAAACACAATTTTTTCCAGAAGTTTACTAAGGGTTGGTAAAAGGCTGATTGGTCGACTATTTAAGGCAGTAAAGGGGGCTTTACTATTCATGATTAGCGTAATTACTTTAATTTCCCTCAAGGCCTGAAGGCACGGACTCTCTTGTCGGCTTACATTGAATATGTGACAAATAGGAGTGGCAAAATCGTGGCAATGAGTAGGTCCGGAGACATGTTGGACAAAACCCACTGAGATGATGATGGCTCAGAAAGCCTTTTGGAGTGGATCTTTGGATTTGTACATGTGAATATTGAAGTTGCCAAAAATGTGAATATTATCTGCCATGACTACAAGGTCCGATAGGAATTCAGGGAACTCGGTGGCTTTAAAAAGTGATTGAGTTGGCTGCATAGATTTTATGACTAGAAGCTCAAAGGACGAAAACATTGTCATTTTATTTTTTGTAAATTGACATTTGCTGTGGTAAATGTTATGGATGCGCAGGGGATATGGTCACTGGTGTAACCAGGGTAGAGGCCTCATTTAACATAGTTAATTCATCAGGCTTGAGCCATGTTTCAGTCAGGCCAATCACATCAAGATTATGATCAGTGATTAGTTAATTGGCTATAACTGCCTTGGAAGTGAGGGATCGAACATTGACTAGCCCTATTTTGAGATGTGAGATATCAATAATTTCAATAATGACAGGAATGAGGGAGGTCTTTATTCCAGTGAGGTTGCTAAGGCGAATACCGCCATGTTTAGTTTTGCCCAACCTAGATCGAGGCACAGACACGGTCTCAATGGTGATAGCTGAGCTGACTACACTGACTGTGCTAGTGGCAGACTCCACTATGCTGGCAGGCTGGCTAACAGCCTGCTGCCTGGCCTGCACCCTCTCTCATTGTGGAGCTAGAGGAGTTAGAGCCCTGTCTATGTTGGTAGATAAGATGAGTACACCCCTCCAGCTAGGATGGAGTCCGTCACGCCTCAGCAGGCCAGGCTTGGTCCTGTTTGTGGGTTAGTCCCAGAAAGAGGGCCAATTATCTACTAATTCTATCTTTTGGGAGTGGCAGACTATTTGCATTGTCCCCCAAACCGCACGTTTACGATGTCGCTATTCTCTGTTTATTATCTATGCATATCACTTTAACTCTACCTACATGTACATATTACCTCAATTACCTCGACTAACCTGTACCCACGCACATTGGCTCTGTACCAGTACCCCCTGTATATAGTCTCCACATTGACTCTGTACCAGTACCCCCTGTATATAGCCTCCACATTGGCTCTGTACCAGTACCCCCTGTATATAGCCTCCACATTGGCTCTGTACCAGTACCCCCTGTATATAGTCTCCACATTGGCTCTGTACCAGTACCCCCTGTATATAGCCTCCACATTGGCTCTGTACCAGTACCCCCCTGTATATAGCCTCCACATTGACTCTGTACCAGTACCCCCTGTATATAGCCTCCACATTGACTCTGTACCAGTACCCCCTGTATATAGCCTCCACATTGACTCTGTACCGTAACACCCTGTATATAGCCTCCACATTGACTCTGTACCGTAACACCCTGTATATAGCCTCCACATTGACTCTGTACCATTACCCCCTGTATATAGCCTCCACATTGACTCTGTACCGGTACCCCCTGTATACAGCCTCCACATTGACTCTGTACCAGTACCCCCTGTATATAGTCTCCACATTGACTCTGTACCAGTACCCCCTGTATATAGTCTCCACATTGACTCTGTACCAGTACCCCCTGTATATAGCCTCCACATTGACTCTGTACCAGTACCCCCTGTATATAGTCTCCACATTGACTCTGTACCAGTACCCCCTGTATATAGTCTCCACATTGACTCTGTACCAGTACCCCCTGTATATAGTCTCCACATTGACTCTGTACCGGTACCCCCTGTATATAGACTCCACATTGACTCTGTACCGGTACCCTCTGTATATAGTCTCCACATTGACTCTGTACCAGTACCCCCTGTATATAGCCTCCACATTGACTCTGTACCAGTACCCCCTGTATATAGTCTCCACATTGACTCTGTACCGGTACCCCCTGTATATAGCCTCCACATTGACTCTGTACCGGTACCCCCTGTATACAGCCTCCACACTGACTCTGTACCGGTACCCCCTGTGTATAGCCTCCACATTGACTCTGTACCAGTACCCCCTGTATATAGCCTCCACATTGACTCTGTACCGGTACCCCCTGTATACAGCCTCCACATTGGCTCTGTACCAGTACCCCCTGTATATAGTCTCCACATTGACTCTGTACTGGTACCCCCTGTATATATCCTCCACATTGACTCTGTACCAGTAACCCCTGTATATAGCCTCCACATTGACTCTGTACCGGTACCCCCTGTATATAGCCTCCACATTGACTCTGTACTGGTACCCCCTGTATATATCCTCCACAATGACTCTGTACCAGTACCCCCTGTATATAGTCTCCACATTGACTCTGTACCAGTACCCCCTGTATATAGCCTCCACATTGACTCTGTACCAGTACCCCCCTGTATATAGCCTCCACATTGACTCTGTACCAGTACCCCCTGTATATAGCCTCCACATTGACTCTGTACCAGTACCCCCTGTATATAGCCTCCACATTGACTCTGTACCAGTACCCTCTGTATATAGCCTCCACATTGACTCTGTACCAGTACCCCCTGTATATAGCCTCCACATTGACTCTGTACCAGTACCCCCTGTATATAGCCTCCACATTGACTCTGTACCAGTACCCCCTGTATATAGCCTCCACATTGACTCTGTACCAGTACCCCCTGTATATAGCCTCCACATTGACTCTGTACCAGTACCCCCTGTATATAGTCTCCACATTGACTCTGTACCAGTACCCCCTGTATATAGCCTCCACATTGACTCTGTACCGGTACCCCCTGTATATAGCCTCCACATTGACTCTGTACCAGTACCCCCTGTATATAGCCTCCACATTGACTCTGTACCAGTACCCCCCTGTATATAGCCTCCACATTGACTCTGTACCGGTACCCCCTGTATATAGCCTCCACATTGACTCTGTACCAGTACCCCCTGTATATAGCCTCCACATTGACTTTGTACCAGTACCCCCGTGTATATAGCCCTCACATTGACTCTGTACCAGTACCCCCTGTATATAGCCTCCACATTGACTCTGTACCGGTACCCCTTGTATATAGCCTCCACATTGACTCTGTACCAGTACCCCCTGTATATAGCCTCCACATTGACTCTGTACCAGTACCCCCTGTATATAGCCTCTACATTGACTTTGTACCAGTACCCCCTGTATATAGTCTCCACATTGACTCTGTACCGGTACCCCCCGGTATATAGTCTCCACATTGACTCTGTACCAGTACCCCCTGTATATAGCCTCCACATTGACTTTGTACCAGTACCCCCTGTATATAGTTTCCACATTGACTCTGTACCGGTACCCCCCTGTATATAGTCTCCACATTGACTCTGTACCGGTACCCCAATGTATATAGTCTCCACATTGACTCTGTACCGGTACCCCCTGTATATAGTCTCCACATTGACTCTGTACCGGTACCCCCTGTATATAGCCTCCACATTGACTCTGTACCGTAACACCCTGTATATAGCCTCCACATTGACTCTGTACCGGTACCCCCTGTATATAGTCTCCACATTGACTCTGTACCGGTACCCCCTGTATATAGCCTCCACATTGACTCTGTACCGTAACACCCTGTATATAGCCTCCACATTGACTCTGTACCGTAACACCCTGTATATAGCCTCCACATTGACTCTGTACCGGTACCCCCTGTATATAGTCTCCACATTGACTCTGTACCGGTACCCCCTGTATATAGCCTCCACATTGACTCTGTACCGTAACACCCTGTATATAGCCTCCACATTGACTCTGTACCGTAATACCCTGTATATAGCCTCCACATTGACTCTGTACCGGTACCCCCTGTATATAGCCTCCACATTGACTCTGTACCGTAACACCCTGTATATAGCCTCTACATTGACTCTGTACCGTAACACCCTGTATATAGTCTCCACATTGACTCTGTACCGTAACACCCTGTATATAGTCTCCACATTGACTCTGTACCGTAACCCCCTGTATATAGTCTCCACAATGACTCTGTACCGTAACACCCTGTATATAGCCTCCACATTGACTCTGTACCGTAATACCCTGTATATAGTCTCCACATTGACTCTGTACCAGTACCCCCTGTATATAGCCTCCACATTGACTCTGTACCGTAATACCCTGTATATAGCCTCCACATTGACTCTGTACCGGTACCCCCTGTATATAGTCTCCACATTGACTCTGTACCAGTACCCCCTGTATATAGCCTCCACATTGACTCTGTACCGTAATACCCTGTATATAGCCTCCACATTGACTCTGTACCGTAATACCCTGTATATAGCCTCCACATGGACTCTGTACCGTAATACCCTGTATATAGCCTCCACATTGACTCTGTACCGTAATACCCTGTATATAGCCTCCACATTGACTCTGTACCGTAATACCCTGTATATAGCCTCCACATTGACTCTGTACCGTAATACCCTGTATATAGCCTCCACATTGACTCTGTACCGGTACCCCCTGTATATAGCCTCCACATTGACTCTGTACCGTAATACCCTGTATATAGCCTCCACATTGACTCTGTACCGTAACACCCTGTATATAGCCTCCACATTGACTCTGTACCGTAATACCGTGTATATAGCCTCCACATTGACTCTGTACCGTAATACCCTGTATATAGCCTCCACATTGACTCTGTACCGTAACACTCTGTATATAGCCTCCACATTGACTCTGTACCGTAATACCCTGTATATAGCCTCCACATTGACTCTGTACCGTAATACCCTGTATATAGCCTCCACATTGACTCTGTACCGTAATACCCTGTATATAGCCTCCACATTGACTCTGTACCGTAATACCCTGTATATAGCCTCCACATTGACTCTGTACCGTAATACTCTGTATATAGCCTCCACATTGACTCTGTACCGTAATACCCTGTATATAGCCTCCACATTGACTCTGTACCGTAATACCCTGTATATAGCCTCCACATTGACTCTGTACCGTAACACCCTGTATATAGTCTCCACATTGACTCTGTACCGTAATACCCTGTATATAGCCTCCACATTGACTCTGTACCGTAATACCCTGTATATAGCCTCCACATTGACTCTGTACCGTAATACCCTGTATATAGCCTCCACATTGACTCTGTACCGTAATACCCTGTATATAGCCTCCACATTGACTCTGTACCGGTACCCCCTGTATATAGCCTCCACATTGACTCTGTACCAGTACCCCCCTGTATATAGCCTCCACATTGACTCTGTACCAGTACCCCCTTTATATAGCCTCCACATTGACTCTGTACCAGTACCCCCTGTATATAGCCTCCACATTGACTCTGTACCAGTACCCTCTGTATATAGCCTCCACATTGACTCTGTACCAGTACCCCCTGTATATAGCCTCCACATTGACTCTGTACCAGTACCCCCTGTATATAGCCTCCACATTGACTCTGTACCAGTACCCCCTGCATATAGCCTCCACATTGACTCTGTACCAGTACCCCCTGTATATAGCCTCCACATTGACTCTGTACCAGTACCCCCTGTATATAGTCTCCACATTGACTCTGTACCAGTACCCCCTGTATATAGCCTCCACATTGACTCTGTACCGGTACCCCCTGTATATAGCCTCCACATTGACTCTGTACCAGTACCCCCTGTATATAGCCTCCACATTGACTCTGTACCAGTACCCCCCTGTATATAGCCTCCACATTGACTCTGTACCGGTACCCCCTGTATATAGCCCTCACATTGACTCTGTACCAGTACCCCCTGTATATAGCCTCCACATTGACTCTGTACCGGTACCCCTTGTATATAGCCTCCACATTGACTCTGTACCAGTACCCCCTGTATATAGCCTCCACATTGACTCTGTACCAGTACCCCCTGTATATAGCCTCTACATTGACTTTGTACCAGTACCCCCTGTATATAGTCTCCACATTGACTCTGTACCGGTACCCCCCTGTATATAGTCTCCACATTGACTCTGTACCAGTACCCCCTGTATATAGCCTCCACATTGACTTTGTACCAGTACCCCCTGTATATAGTCTCCACATTGACTCTGTACCGGTACCCCCCTGTATATAGTCTCCACATTGACTCTGTACCGGTACCCCAATGTATATAGTCTCCACATTGACTCTGTACCGGTACCCCCTGTATATAGTCTCCACATTGACTCTGTACCGGTACCCCCTGTATATAGCCTCCACATTGACTCTGTACCGTAACACCCTGTATATAGCCTCCACATTGACTCTGTACCGGTACCCCCTGTATATAGTCTCCACATTGACTCTGTACCGGTACCCCCTGTATATAGCCTCCACATTGACTCTGTACCGTAACACCCTGTATATAGCCTCCACATTGACTCTGTACCGTAACACCCTGTATATAGTCTCCACATTGACTCTGTACCAGTACCACCTGTATATAGCCTCCACATTGACTCTGTACCAGTAGCCTCTGTATATAGCCTCCACATTGACTCTGTACCGTAACACCCTGTATATAGCCTCCTCATTGACTCTGTACCGGTACCCCCTGTATATAGTCTCCACATTGACTCTGTACCGGTACCCCCTGTATATAGCCTCCACATTGACTCTGTACCGTAACACCCTGTATATAGCCTCCACATTGACTCTGTACCGTAATACCCTGTATATAGCCTCCACATTGACTCTGTACCGGTACCCCCTGTATATAGCCTCCACATTGACTCTGTACCGTAACACCCTGTATATAGCCTCTACATTGACTCTGTACCGTAACACCCTGTATATAGTCTCCACATTGACTCTGTACCGTAACACCCTGTATATAGTCTCCACATTGACTCTGTACCGTAACCCCCTGTATATAGTCTCCACATTGACTCTGTACCGTAACACCCTGTATATAGCCTCCACATTGACTCTGTACCGTAACACCCTGTATATAGTCTCCACATTGACTCTGTACCAGTACCCCCTGTATATAGCCTCCACATTGACTTTGTACCAGTACCCCCGTGTATATAGCCCTCACATTGACTCTGTACCAGTACCCCCTGTATATAGCCTCCACATTGACTCTGTACCGGTACCCCTTGTATATAGCCTCCACATTGACTCTGTACCAGTACCCCCTGTATATAGCCTCCACATTGACTCTGTACCAGTACCCCCTGTATATAGCCTCTACATTGACTTTGTACCAGTACCCCCTGTATATAGTCTCCACATTGACTCTGTACCGGTACCCCCCTGTATATAGTCTCCACATTGACTCTGTACCAGTACCCCCTGTATATAGCCTCCACATTGACTTTGTACCAGTACCCCCTGTATATAGTCTCCACATTGACTCTGTACCGGTACCCCCCTGTATATAGTCTCCACATTGACTCTGTACCGGTACCCCAATGTATATAGTCTCCACATTGACTCTGTACCGGTACCCCCTGTATATAGTCTCCACATTGACTCTGTACCGGTACCCCCTGTATATAGCCTCCACATTGACTCTGTACCGTAACACCCTGTATATAGCCTCCACATTGACTCTGTACCGGTACCCCCTGTATATAGTCTCCACATTGACTCTGTACCGGTACCCCCTGTATATAGCCTCCACATTGACTCTGTACCGTAACACCCTGTATATAGCCTCCACATTGACTCTGTACCGTAACACCCTGTATATATTCTCCACATTGACTCTGTACCAGTACCACCTGTATATAGCCTCCACATTGACTCTGTACCAGTAGCCTCTGTATATAGCCTCCACATTGACTCTGTACCGTAACACCCTGTATATAGCCTCCACATTGACTCTGTACCGGTACCCCCTGTATATAGTCTCCACATTGACTCTGTACCGGTACCCCCTGTATATAGCCTCCACATTGACTCTGTACCGTAACACCCTGTATATAGCCTCCACATTGACTCTGTACCGTAATACCCTGTATATAGCCTCCACATTGACTCTGTACCGGTACCCCCTGTATATAGCCTCCACATTGACTCTGTACCGTAACACCCTGTATATAGCCTCTACATTGACTCTGTACCGTAACACCCTGTATATAGTCTCCACATTGACTCTGTTCCGTAACACCCTGTATATAGTCTCCACATTGACTCTGTACCGTAACCCCCTGTATATAGTCTCCACATTGACTCTGTACCGTAACACCCTGTATATAGCCTCCACATTGACTCTGTACCGTAACACCCTGTATATAGTCTCCACATTGACTCTGTACCAGTACCCCCTGTATATAGCCTCCACATTGACTCTGTACCGTAATACCCTGTATATAGCCTCCACATTGACTCTGTACCGGTACCCCCTGTATATAGTCTCCACATTGACTCTGTACCAGTACCCCCTGTATATAGCCTCCACATTGACTCTGTACCGTAATACCCTGTATATAGCCTCCACATTGACTCTGTACCGTAATACCCTGTATATAGCCTCCACATTGACTCTGTACCGTAATACCCTGTATATAGCCTCCACATTGACTCTGTACCGTAATACCCTGTATATAGCCTCCACATTGACTCTGTACCGTAATACCCTGTATATAGCCTCCACATTGACTCTGTACCGTAATACCCTGTATATAGCCTCCACATTGACTCTGTACCGTAATACCCTGTATATAGCCTCCACATTGACTCTGTACCGGTACCCCCTGTATATAGCCTCCACATTGACTCTGTACCGTAATACCCTGTATATAGCCTCCACATTGACTCTGTACCGTAACACCCTGTATATAGCCTCCACATTGACTCTGTACCGTAATACCGTGTATATAGCCTCCACATTGACTCTGTACCGTAATACCCTGTATATAGCCTCCACATTGACTCTGTACCGTAACACTCTGTATATAGCCTCCACATTGACTCTGTACCGTAATACCCTGTATATAGCCTCCACATTGACTCTGTACCGTAATACCCTGTATATAGCCTCCACATTGACTCTGTACCGTAATACTCTGTATATAGCCTCCACATTGACTCTGTACCGTAATACCCTGTATATAGCCTCCACATTGACTCTGTACCGTAATACCCTGTATATAGCCTCCACATTGACTCTGTACCGTAACACCCTGTATATAGTCTCCACATTGACTCTGTACCGTAATACCCTGTATATAGCCTCCACATTGACTCTGTACCGTAATACCCTGTATATAGTCTCCACATTGACTCTGTACCGTAATACCCTGTATATAGCCTCCACATTGACTCTGTACCGTAATACCCTGTATATAGCCTCCACATTGACTCTGTACCGGTACCCCCTGTATATAGCCTCCACATTGACTCTGTACCGTAACACTCTGTATATAGCCTCCACATTGACTCTGTACCGTAATACCCTGTATATAGCCTCCACATTGACTCTGTACCGTAACACTCTGTATATAGCCTCCACATTGACTCTGTACCGTAATACCCTGTATATAGCCTCCACATTGACTCTGTACCGTAACACTCTGTATATAGCCTCCACATTGACTCTGTACCGTAATACCCTGTATATAGTCTCCACATTGACTCTGTACCGTAATACCCTGTATATAGCCTCCACATTGACTCTGTACCGTAATACCCTGTATATAGCCTCCACATTGACTCTGTACCGTAATACCCTGTATATAGTCTCCACATTGACTCTGTACCGTAATACCCTGTATATAGTCTCCACATTGACTCTGTACCGTAATACCCTGTATATAGCCTCCACATTGACTCTGTACCGTAATACCCTGTATATAGCCTCCACATTGACTCTGTACCGTAATACCCTGTATATAGTCTCCACATTGACTCTGTACCGTAATACCCTGTATATAGTCTCCACATTGACTCTGTACCGTAATACCCTGTATATAGCCTCCACATTGACTCTGTACCGTAACACCCTGTATATAGCCTCCACATTGACTCTGTACCGTAACACCCTGTATATAGCCTCTACATTGACTCTGTACCGTAATACCCTGTATATAGTCTCCACATTGACTCTGTACCGTAATACCCTGTATATAGCCTCCACATTGACTCTGTACCGTAACACCCTGTATATAGCCTCCACATTGACTCTGTACCGTAATACCCTGTATATAGTCTCCACATTGACTCTGTACCGTAATACCCTGTATATAGCCTCCACATTGACTCTGTACCGTAATACCCTGTATATAGCCTCCACATTGACTCTGTACCGTAATACCCTGTATATAGTCTCCACATTGACTCTGTACCGTAATACCCTGTATATAGCCTCCACATTGACTCTGTACCGGTACCCCCTGTATATAGCCTCCACATTGACTCTGTACCGGTACCCCCTGTATATAGCCTCCACATTGACTCTGTACCGTAATACCCTGTATATAGCCTCCACATTGACTCTGTACCGTAATACCCTGTATATAGCCTCCACATTGACTCTGTACCGTAATACCCTGTATATAGTCTCCACATTGACTCTGTACCGTAATACCCTGTATATAGTCTCCACATTGACTCTGTACCGTAATACCCTGTATATAGCCTCCACATTGACTCTGTACCGTAATACCCTGTATATAGCCTCCACATTGACTCTGTACCGTAACACCCTGTATATAGCCTCCACATTGACTCTGTACCGTAATACCCTGTATATAGCCTCCACATTGACTCTGTACCGTAATACCCTGTATATAGCCTCCACATTGACTCTGTACCGTAACACCCTGTATATAGCCTCCACATTGACTCTGTACCGTAATACCCTGTGTATAACCTCCACATTGACTCTGTACCGTAATACCCTGTATATAGCCTCCACATTGACTGTACCGTAATACCCTGTATATAGCCTCCACATTGACTCTGTACCGTAATACCCTGCATATAGCCTCCACATTGACTCTGTACCGTAATACCCTGTATATAGTCTCCACATTGACTCTGTACCAGTACCACCTGTATATAGTCTCCACATTGACTCTGTACCGTAATACCGTGTATATAGCCTCCACATTGACTCTGTACCGTAATACCCTGTATATAGTCTCCACATTGACTCTGTACCGTAATACCCTGTATATAGCCTCCACATTGACTCTGTACCGTAATACCCTGTATATAGCCTCATTACTGTTATTTTACTGCTGCTCTTTAAACATGTTGTTGATATTTATCTATTTTTTACTTAACACTTATTTTTCTTAAAACTGTAAGGTCTACTACACCTGTCGGTTAAGGGCTTGTAAGTAAGCATTTCACTGTAAGGTCTACTACACCTGTTGGTTAAGGGCTTGTAAGTAAGCATTTCACTGTAAGGTCTACTACACCTGTTGGTTAAGGGCTTGTAAGTAAGCATTTCACTGTAAGGTCTACTACACCTGTCGGTTAAGGGCTTGTAAGTAAGCATTTCACTGTAAGGGCTACTACACCTGTCGGTTAAGGGCTTGTAAGTAAGCATTTCACTGTAAGGTCTACTACACCTGTTGGTTAAGGGCTTGTAAGTAAGCATTTCACTGTAAGGTCTACTACACCTGTTGGTTAAGGGCTTGTAAGTAAGCATTTCACTGTAAGGTCTACTACACCTGTTGGTTAAGGGCTTGTAAGTAAGCATTTCACTGTAAGGTCTACTACACCTGTCGGTTAAGGGCTTGTAAGTAAGCATTTCACTGTAAGGTCTACTACACCTGTCGGTTAAGGGCTTGTAAGTAAGCATTTCACTGTAAGGGCTACTACACCTGTCGGTTAAGGGCTTGTAAGTAAGCATTTCACTGTAAGGGCTACTACACCTGTTGGTTAAGGGCTTGTAAGTAAGCATTTCACTGTAAGGTCTACTACACCTGTCGGTTAAGGGCTTGTAAGTAAGCATTTCACTGTAAGGTCTACTACACCTGTCGGTTAAGGGCTTGTAAGTAAGCATTTCACTGTAAGGTCTACTACACCTGTCGGTTAAGGGCTTGTAAGTAAGCATTTCACTGTAAGGTCTACTACACCTGTTGGTTAAGGGCTTGTAAGTAAGCATTTCACTGTAAGGTCTACTACACCTGTCGGTTAAGGGCTTGTAAGTAAGCATTTCACTGTAAGGTCTACTACACCTGTCGGTTAAGGGCTTGTAAGTAAGCATTTCACTGTAAGGGCTACTACACCTGTCGGTTAAGGGCTTGTAAGTAAGCATTTCACTGTAAGGTCTACTACACCTGTCGGTTAAGGGCTTGTAAGTAAGCATTTCACTGTAAGGTCTACTACACCTGTCGGTTAAGGGCTTGTAAGTAAGCATTTCACTGTAAGGTCTACTACACCTGTTGGTTAAGGGCTTGTAAGTAAGCATTTCACTGTAAGGTCTACTACACCTGTTGGTTAAGGGCTTGTAAGTAAGCATTTCACTGTAAGGTCTACTACACCTGTTGGTTAAGGGCTTGTAAGTAAGCATTTCACTGTAAGGTCTACTACACCTGTTGGTTAAGGGCTTGTAAGTAAGCATTTCACTGTAAGGTCTACTACACCTGTCGGTTAAGGGCTTGTAAGTAAGCATTTCACTGTAAGGTCTACTACACCTGTCGGTTAAGGGCTTGTAAGTAAGCATTTCACTGTAAGGTCTACTACACCTGTCGGTTAAGGGCTTGTAAGTAAGCATTTCACTGTAAGGGCTACTACACCTGTTGGTTAAGGGCTTGTAAGTAAGCATTTCACTGTAAGGGCTACTACACCTGTCGGTTAAGGGCTTGTAAGTAAGCATTTCACTGTAAGGGCTACTACACCTGTTGGTTAAGGGCTTGTAAGTAAGCATTTCACTGTAAGGTCTACTACACCTGTTGGTTAAGGGCTTGTAAGTAAGCATTTCACTGTAAGGTCTACCTACACCTGTTGTATTCGGCGCATGTGACAAATACAATTTGATTTGACTTGTACATAAGCCCGTTGAATGCCTTCTTGATGTTGAAGAACACTGCAACTGTCACCTCTTTATTGTTGAATCCTCTTCAACCAGGCTCAGGACGTTGGCAGTTGTTGATCTCTTCTTCCTGAAGTAGGCCTGGTATACTCTGAGGGCTCCTATGTGGTTGAAGTGCCCCTGGAGCCGGTATGGCCAGGATCCTCTCCAGCAGCTTCCCCAGGTTGTTCAGTACGCTGATGGACCTGTAGATGGCTGGCGGATGAGGATCCTTACTTGGCTTGGGGATCATTGTGATGACCACTGATATCCAGGGTTTGGGGATCATTGTGATGACAGCTGACTTCCAGGGCTTGGGGATCATTGTGACGACAGCCGACATCCAGGGCTTGGGGATCATTGTGACGACAGCTGACTTCCAGGGCTTGGGGATCATTGTGACGACAGCTGACTTCCAGGGCTTGGTGATCATTGTGACGACAGCCGACTTCCAGGGCCTGGGGATCATTGTGACGACAGCCGACATTCAGGGCTTGGGGGATATTGTGACGACAGCCGACTTCCAGGGCTTGGGGATCATTGTGACGACAGCCGACATCCAGGGCTTGGGGATCATTGTGACGACAGCCGACATCCAGGGCTTGAGGATCATTGTGACAACAGCTGACTTCCAGGGCTTGGGGATCATTGTGAAGGAAATGTTTGGTGTGCAGACAGAGGATACAGAGGTCACGGAGCTGCAAGTGGAACTTAGGGGAGGCCTCCTTGATAATTATGTTGTCAGTGGTCTGGAAGTGGAACTCAGGGGAGGCCTCCTTGATGAGTCTGTTGTCAATGGTGTCCTCCCCTGGTGCCTTGATCTTCAGTTTCTTAATGTGTTCCTGCAGCTCTGTGACGGTAGTGATGAGGGAGTGACTGATGGGTAGATGGGTGGGAGTAGCCTACATATGAGTGATCTGTTTTGGTAGCCTACAGATGTGTGATAAGGTGAGTCTCGGTGAGAGGTGTAGGAGTCAGGCGCAGGAGAGCAGGGATTTCTGAGAAGCGTGTTTAATATAGATATACTGTATGTATACATATATATATATACACACATAGTCCACCAATACAAAATTGGCACAGAACTACGCTCTGGAAGGAACAGAAACTGTATCAATACACGGAGGAACGACCACAGTTCCGACACTACATACACGTACGTAATAGCAAAAACAATAAACAGCACAGATAATCGAACGCAAATACCCACAAGCTTAATCCTGCACGAATTAAGGCAGGCAACAGGTGCCCTATATACACACAGAAATAAAAGCAATAAAATAAATAAAAGCAAAAACAACCAGAAAAGGAAAAAGGGATCGGTGGAGGCTAGTAAACCGGCGACGCCGAGCGCTGAGCACCGAGCACCGAGCGCCACCGGAACAGGGAGAGGAGTTACCTTTGGTAGAAGTCGTGACAAGACGAGTGATCTGTTTTGTCACATATCAACTTCTGTAGTGTCTTATTTCTCTTTTAAAAGTGGATGATATTGTAATAATGAATTGATAAATTGTCAAATGCGTCAGTTAATTAAATGTCTGCATAGGTTACATACAGTTCATGGTCATTATTGATATGAATTATTATTTAGACTTTCTCAGTGCTGAAGGCCATTAGGACAACATTAGACTATATCCCTAGACAGGTGAAATGTCATCACACCTAGAAGAGAATTCCATCGTAACGGTCCATTCTGAATGAAGAAAAAATATATATTGACAGGGGCAGTTTGGTAAAACTGATCCCGTCTGAATCACCCACTGGAAAAATGGACACTCTGGGATAAAGATCACATAACCGACGTTCCATAGTAATACTAGTCCTGTGGGAATAGGGTGTTACAACACTAAAGACAGTTATACAGAAGGAGAGTGGGTAAAGGAGACAAACAGTCCAGAATTCTAGTTGATTCTCTATCTACTCAGTCACACTCATAAGACAGAGATAAAATACTTCAAAACCTGAAATAAAACAAACACACAAACAAAGGAAAACTTTATTTTAGTAATTTAAAAGTGAGGGAGTGTTAAAATTGGCTGTTTGGTTCAAATCGAAACGTGCAAGTACAGATTGACAAAACCATACATATTTAATTTCAAACCCTGCAAAATATCACTTCTTTGAATGGCACTGTAAGTCAATGTATTGTTTGGCCAGAGGCGTGAGTATATCAAGTGGCAGGGTATTTTATTCGCACACACAACATAACACACACAAAATAACATTCATCATTGCAATTGTCAAGCAGTATTAGTATTTAAAATGTTTTACCTGCAAAGTCTCACTTCTTCGTTTAACTGGCACAGAGACCTGTACAGCAGTCCTCCTGGGGAGCTGCCAGCTGTCATGTAAACAAGCACAGCTAACTCTCACCATTCCACCCAGTTGCTAAGTTACCCGACAATAGCTAGCTAGCCTGCACCAACAAAAGCGCAAAACAATCGATAATACATTTCATTACATATTTATTCACGTTTACAGTGTCAATTTCAATCAGGCACTGACGTCATCAAGCTAAGAAACAATTGACACGTGATAATATTCACACGATGAGGATATTTATGGCAAGTGTGTGTGTCTGTGTGTGTGTGTCAGCTAGCAACACTCTTCACCACAGAGAGGATCATGATGAAGTCAAACTGGAACATGAATATTTTGGGGTAAATGTGGTGAATGTAGCTAACACCAGCTACAGTATTGCCAAATCTTTTGTTGTCTGTAATGGTATGACTCTATATCAGGGGGAAACCTATCATCCAACACCAAGCGACAAAACACATAAACAAAACACCAACCAATGAACCAGTCTCTCACTTATGACGGACTTGACCACAGAGCTAGCTGCTAGCGGAACAAGCTTGGTGAGCGACAGACAGAGGGTGACCACAAACACCGAGTTACCCATGACACAGCTGCAATGAGAAGTAATGCCATGGTAACAGGAAGAAAGTCCCGGAAGGAAGAAACACATCTTATCACTGCATTCTATTGTATTTATGATCATGTGATGTGTAGTTGCTCACACGCTAACTTGGCTCACCATAAATGAGCACATATAAAATACTGCAAAACAACTGAGGTACTTCACATTTTATTAAACCTAACTTAACCTTTATTTAACCTTTATTTAAACTAGGCAAGTCAGTTAAGGACAAGTTCTTATTTACTATGACGGCCTACTCCAACGACGCTGGGCCAATTGTGCGCCGCCTTATGGGACTCCCAATCACGGCCGGTTGTGACACAGCCTGGAATGGAATCAGGGTCTGTAGTGAAGCCTCTGGCACTGAGATGCTGTGCCTTAGACCGCTGCGCTATTCAGGAGCCCATCATTGTATTATCAGGCATTCATCAAGTGTTATCATGTCATAAGTCTTAAGTGTTATTGCAGATAATACAATGTATTCTACAAGGAGTTGGACTTCATTCAAATCAAATCGTATTGGTCACATACACATATTTAGCAGATGTTATTGTGGGTGTAGCATATGCTTGTGTTCCTAGTTCCAACAGTGCAGTAGTATCTAACAATTCACAATACACACAAAAATGGAATTAAGAAATATCTACATTTTAGATCGAGCAATGTCGGTGTAACGGTTTTCGTTGGTGGAAGAAGGTGAGGACCAAAGCGTAGCGTCGTAAGTGTTCATGATCATTCAATAGAACAGAACACTGAATGACAAAAACAACAAGAGACTGAAATGAAACCGAAACAGTTCTGTCTGGTGCAGACACAAAACAGAAAACAATCACCCACAACCAAAATGGGGAAAGCAGGCTACCTAAGTATGATTCTCAATCAGAGACAACCAGGCTACCTAAGTATGATTCTCAATCAGAGACAACCAGGCTACCTAAGTATGATTCTCAATCAGAGACAACCAGGCTACCTAAGTATGATTCTCAATCAGAGACAACCAGGCTACCTAAGCATGATTCTCAATCAGAGACAACCAGGCTACCTAAGTATGATTCTCAATCAGAGACAACGATCGACAGCTGCCTCTGATTGGGAACCATACCAGGCCAAACACAGAAATACAACATAGAAAAAGGAACATAGACTACCCACCCCAACTCACACCCTGACCAAACTAACACAAAGACATAAAAAAGGAACTAAGGTCAGAACGTGACAGTTTGAGTGACATTGACTAAAATACAGTAGAATAGAATACAGTATATACATATGAGATGAGTAAAGCAGTATTTAAACATTATTAAAATGACTAGTGTTCCGCAATTAAAGTGGCCAGTGATTCCAAGTCTATGTACAGTACCAGTCAAAAGTTTGTACACACCTACTCATTCCAGGGTTTTTATTTATTCTTTACATTGTAGAATAATAGTGAAGACATCAAAACTATGAAATAACCAATATGGAATCATGAAGTAAGCTAAAAACTGTTAACCAAATCAAAATATATTTCATATTTGAGATTCTTCAAAGTAGCCTCCCTTTGCCTTGATGACAGCTTTGCACAATCTTAGTATCCTCTCAACCAGCTTTATGCATTTCAAAGTAACAGGTGTGACTTGTTAAAAGTTAATTTGTGGAATTTCTTTCCTTCTTAATGTGTTTGAGCCAATCAGTTGTGTTGTGACAAGGTAGGGGTTGTATACAGAAGATAGCCCTGTTTTGGTAAAAGACCAAGTCCATATTATGGCAAGAACAGCTCAAATAAGCAAAGAGAAACGACAGTCCATCATTACTTTAAGACATGAAGGTCACTGGAATTGTGATATAGTACATTTTAAGTGAAATAATCTGTCTGTAAACAGTTGTTGGAAAAAATACTTGTGTCATCCACAAAGTAGATGTCCTAACCGACTTGCCAAAACTATAGTTTGTTAACATGAAATTTGTGGAGTGGTTGAAAAACGAGTTTTAATAACTCCAACCTAAGTGGATGTAAACTCCCAACTTCAACTGTATGTAAAATAGCTGTTTATTGACTATTGCTCAGCATTCAACACCATAGTACCCTCCAAGCTCATCATTAAGCTAGAGGCCCTGGGTCTGAACCCCGCCCTGTACAACTGGGTCCTGGACTTCCTGACGGGCTGCTCCCAGGTGGTGAAGGTAGGAAACATCACCTCCACTCCGCTGATCCTCAACACTGGGGCTCCACAAGGGTGCGTTCTCAGCCCCCTCCTGTACTCCCTGTACACCTATGACTGCGTGGCCAAGCACGCGTCCAATTCAATCATGTTTGTCAGTCTGATCACAATTATAGAATTGTACCAAATCAAGTCTATAAAAGGTTGGAATACTTTCTTTTTTAACAGCATTCCATTTAGACACATGGTAAAAGTCACTAACAATATGTAATTAGAAAGAACACACAAAGGGCCTTTATTCTTAGAGTTTTTAAACATTTTATTAAACAAATAATAACAAGTTATTTGTTTAGGTTCAAAATGTACAAACGTCTTATCAACGCAAAACTTAAAAAAAAAAACTCTGATATGATAAGAAGAACAAATGTTTGAAGCAGAGCGTCAGTATCAATTAAACATGTTATCCATAATAAAAACCAAAAAGCTATGATAATAGGAAACAGTGGGTGAGATCAAATCTTCTGGAGGCCTTCCAATGTTCAGGAAATCATTTCCTAGACAGATCTGCCTGGTAGCTAGCAGATTTAGTCTTACGCAGCAGGGCATCAGGATAGACTTCTCTGTGGCAAACAGTTCCTCTGGCAATCATTGAAACCTTGGTAATGAGAGCACTCAGCATGTCTGTACTGAAGGAGGCTCTGTACTGGGTTTTGTTCTTGGAAACGAGACTGAATATTCGCTCGCAGTCTGCATTGCTGTGGAATATGACCATGTCCCCAGCATCACAGCCGAAAGGTGGGAGTAGACCAGGCTGCTCCCCCCTTTTCATTGTGCCGATTTCTCTCCAGGCCTGATCCGTGCGCATGTTGACCAGACTCTGCTCAAAGGTTGTTGCCTGATAGAGTCTAAACTCATCTTCCACCAACAGAGGCTCCCTCTGGAATAATGCAGGAAAAGCGTGCCATGAAAAAGTTAAGGGATGAAAACTTTGCAGTCTGCTTGTTGGCAATGTCAGCGACCACTGCATGCTGCAGGAGCACATCTCCAAATGGAAATGTCAGCAACATGTGGAAGAACATACGTTCCTGACATCTGCATAGGTCTTCAGATCCAGCTTGCCTTGCCTTCCTATGTAGGTGCATGCGGGTGTCCTGGCCAATGAACAGCTCCTCGTCAGGAAGCTGGTTTTGTCTCACCAGGTAGAGTGTTGGCTTCATGAGCACATGTGCTTAGAGAAACAATATGGATCACACCTGGTTCAGTTCATTCCTCTGAAAAGGTATTTACAAAACAGAAATAAAAGATTCATACTGATAAGTATAGAACATGTTTTGTGGAATTAGCACAGATTGTCTGTATGTTTATTCCCTTACATGTACAGTGTAGAATGGAGATAATTATCTATAATGTTTTTCTTAGCACATGTCCCCTAACTTTAGTCTCTATAGTGGAGGAACGCTTGTCACCTCTCAAACAGGTCCAATCACTAGGGCCAGCTCACAAGTATTGGCTTTTTAGACACGGTTCCTAATCAACACGGCCAGCTCACAAGTATTGGCTTTTTAGACACGGTTCCTAATCAACACGGCCAGCTCACAAGTATTGGCTTTTTAGACACGGTTCCTAATCAACACGGCCAGCTCACAAGTATTGGCTTTTTAGACACGGTTCCTAATCAACATGACCAGCTCACAAGTATTGGCTTTTTAGACACGGTTCCTAATCAACATGACCAGCTCACAGGTATTAGCTTTTTAGACACGATTCCTAATCAACATGACCAGCTCACAAGTATTGGCTTTTTAGACACGGTTCCTAATCAACATGACCAGCTCACAAGTATTGGCTTTTTAGACACGGTTCCTAATCAACATGACCAGCTCACAAGTATTGGCTTTTTAGACACGGTTCCTAATCAACATGACCAGCTCACAAGTATTGGCTTTTTAGACACGGTTCCTAATCAACATGACCAGCTCACAAGTATTGGCTTTTTAGACACGGTTCCAAATCAACATGACCAGCTCACAGGTATTGGCTTTTTAGACACGGTTCCAAATCAACATGACCAGCTCACAGGTATTGGCTTTTTAGACACGGTTCCAAATCAACATGACCAGCTCACAGGTATTGGCTTTTTAGACACGGTTCCTAATCAACATGACCAGCTCACAAGTATTGGCTTTTTAGACACGGTTCCAAATCAACATGACCAGCTCACAGGTATTGGCTTTTTAGACACGGTTCCTAATCAACATGACCAGCTCACAAGTATTGGCTTTTTAGACACGGTTCCAAATCAACATGACCAGCTCACAGGTATTGGCTTTTTAGACACGATTCCTAATCAACACTAAAAGCAAAATAATTTTGAAAACATAACAAAAACAAATGATCGAGTCGACATAGACCGAAAACTGGCTAGACAAAGCTTAAGTAGGCTACCACAAAGGGAGTCTGAACTCTGTTCAGTAGGCTACCACAAAGGGAGTCTGAACTCTGTTCAGTAGGCTACCACAAAGGGAGTCTGAACTCTGTTCAGTAGGCTACCACAAAGGGAATCTGACCGCTGTTCAGTAGGCTACCACAAAGGGAATCTGAACTCTGTTCAGTAGGCTACCACAAAGGGAATCTGACCGCTGTTCAGTAGGCTACCACAAAGGGAATCTGAACTCTGTTCAGTAGGCTACCACAAAGGGAGTCTGAACTCTGTTCAGTAGGCTACCACAAAGGGAGTCTGACCGCTGTTCAGTAGGCTACCACAAAGGGAATCTGAACTCTGTTCAGTAGGCTACCACAAAGGGAATCTGACCGCTGTTCAGTAGGCTACCACAAAGGGAATCTGAACGCTGTTCAGTAGGCTACCACAAAGGGAATCTGAACTCTGTTCAGTAGGCTACCACAAAGGGAATCTGACCGCTGTTCAGTAGGCTACCACAAAGGGAATCTGAACTCTGTTCAGTAGGCTACCACAAAGGGAATCTGACCGCTGTTCAGTAGGCTACCACAAAGGGAATCTGACCGCTGTTCAGTAGGCTACCACAAAGGGAGTCTGAACTCTGTTCAGTAGGCTACCACAAAGGGAATCTGACCGCTGTTCAGTAGGCTACCACAAAGGGAATCTGACCGCTGTTCAGTAGGCTACCACAAAGGGAATCTGAACGCTGTTCAGTAGGCTACCGTAAAGGGAATCTGACCGCTGTTCAGTAGGCTACCACAAAGAGAATCTGAACGCTGTTCAGTAGGCTACCACAAAGAGAATCTGACCGCTGTTCAGTAGGCTACCACAAAGGGAATCTGAACGCTGTTCAGTAGGCTACCGTAAAGGGAATCTGACCGCTGTTCAGTAGGCTACCACAAAGGGAATCTGAACGCTGTTCAGTAGGCTACCACAAAGGGAATCTGAATGCTGTTCAGTAGGCTACCACAAAGGGAGTCTGAACGGTGTTCAGTAGGCTACCACAAAGGGAATCTGAACGCTGTTCAGTAGGCTACCACAAAGGGAATCTGAACGCTGTTCAGTAGGCTACCGTAAAGGGAATCTGACCGCTGTTCAGTAGGCTACCACAAAGGGAATCTGACCGCTGTTCAGTAGGCTACCACAAAGGGAATCTGACCGCTGTTCAGTAGGCTACCACAAAGGGAATCTGACCGCTGTTCAGTAGGCTACCACAAAGGGAATCTGACCGCTGTTCAGTAGGCTACCACAAAGGGAATCTGAACGCTGTTCAGTAGGCTACCACAAAGAGAATCTGAACGCTGTTCAGTAGGCTACCACAAAGGGAATCTGAACTCTGTTCAGTAGGCTACCACAAAGAGAATCTGACCGCTGTTCAGTAGGCTACCACAAAGGGAATCTGAACGCTGTTCAGTAGGCTACCACAAAGGGAATCTGACCGCTGTTCAGTAGGCTACCACAAAGGGAATCTGAACGCTGTTCAGTAGGCTACCGTAAAGGGAATCTGACCGCTGTTCAGTCGGCTACCACAAAGGGAGTCTGAACTCTGTTCAGTAGGCTACCGTAAAGGGAATCTGAACGCTGTTCAGTAGGCTACCACAAAGAGAATCTGACCGCTGTTCAGTAGGCTACCACAAAGGGAGTCTGAACTCTGTTCAGTAGGCTACCGTAAAGGGAATCTGAACGCTGTTCAGTAGGCTACCGTAAAGGGAATCTGACCGCTGTTCAGTAGGCTACCGTAAAGGGAATCTGAACTCTGTTCAGTAGGCTACCGTAAAAGGAATCTGAACGCTGTTCAGTAGGCTACCACAAAGGGAATCTGACCGCTGTTCAGTAGGCTACCACAAAGAGAATCTGACCGCTGTTCAGTAGGCTACCACAAAGGGAATCTGAACTCTGTTCAGTAGGCTACCGTAAAGGGAATCTGACCGCTGTTCAGTAGGCTACCACAAAGGGAATCTGAACTCTGTTCAGTAGGCTACCGTAAAGGGAATCTGACCGCTGTTCAGTAGGCTACCACAAAGAGAATCTGAACGCTGTTTGCTAGAGGAGTCCGGTGTTTCAGCCTATTTAAAAGGTGCCTATAGTATTTGTATTTCTTTGCAGCGCATTCATAATTTCAGATTTTCGAAATGATTAAAATCTCAAATCTAGTGCAAAAGCCTTTTAGAAGCATGGCCTCTATAGTTAATACCGGACACTCATTCATTAATCACGCAGTCTTCTAAACTCCCGACATTTAATGCCAAGATGTTTACATTTATTTTTGATTAAACTGAAATGATTTTTGTGACGTGGATCATAATTACAGTTACAGTCTATCAGGTTGCGCGATCCTCGTAATGTTACGTGGAAAATACAACTAATGGAATGCAGAATTAAATGTATATCTCACTCGCACAAATGCGACCAGTTATTTTTTGCATTTGCATTTCATTTCTTTCACTAGCAAATGCGAATGAACTTCTGGCACTTAACAGCCCACTGAATGTCCAGCTAATGTTCGCTAACGTTAGCTTGAAACAATTAGTGTTTACCTTTCCACAACACACAGAGTCGGAAAGGGATTTGTCCATGTGTTTACGTACAGCTGACAGTCGGCAAACTCAGCATCACAACAAACAGGAGGAGGGGCAAACACGGGGTAGCTACGTCCAATAATAATGTATTAATCACCATGTCCGTTGACACAAACTCCGTACATGTCTGTGTGTTGCAGCTCGAGAATCAGGATGTTAGATTTACTCAGTGGATAAATGTTTTTTTTTTTTTAAATGTAAAAAAATAAATATATATATTTCTAGAGATATAATAAAAAAATCTTGCCCTATTAATTTCTGCATACTTTTAAACTTAATCTTGTACCTGCGTACATGGACAGAGAATTGTGTAGTTGGTACTCAAAATGTGTGCATGTTGGCAGGTCTGCAGCCTACAGGGAGGAGGTGAGGGCTCTGGGAGAGTGGTGCCTGGAAAACAACCTCTCACTCAACGTCACCAAAACAAAGGAGATGCTCTTGGACTTCAGGAAACAGCAGAGGGAGCACCCCCCTATCCACATTGACTGGACAGTAGCGGAGAAGGTGGAAAGCTTCAAGTTCCTTGGCGTACACATCACGGACACTGAAATGGTCCACCCACACAGACAGTGTGGTGAAGAAGGCGCAACAGAGCCTCTGCAAGGCTCTCCAAAGGGTGGTGCCGTCTGCCCAACGCATTAACGGGGGCAAACAACCTGCCCTTCAGGACACCTACAGCACCCGATGTCACAGGAAGTCCAACAAGATCATCAAGGACATCAACCACCCGAGCCACTGCCTGTTCCCCCCGCTATCATCCAGAAGGCGAGGTCAGTACAGGTGCATCAAAGTTGGGACCGAGAGACTGAAAAACAGCTTTTATCTCAGGGAGTACAGGAGGGGACTGAGCACACACCCTTGTGGGGCCCCTTTGTTGAGGATCAGTGAAGTGGAGGTGTTGTTTCCTACCTTCACCACCTGGGGGCAGCCTGTCAGGAAGTCCAAGACCCAGTTGCTTAGGGCAGGGTTCAGACCCAAGGCCCCGAGCTTAATGATGAGCTTGGAGGTACTATGGTGTTGAATGCTGAGCTATAGTCAATGAATAGCATTCTTACATAGGTATTCCTCTTGTCCAGATGGAATAGGGCAGTGTGCAGTGAGAGAGCGATTGCATCATCTGTGGATCTATTGGGGCGGTAAGCAAATTGAAGTGGGTCAGGGTGTCAGGCAAGTTTTTTTTTAGTTAAGGGGTTTGGTTAACTAAGTTCTGAATAGCTCTAATGAGTATGGAAGCAAGGCTGTGGTTATGAGTTATACATTAGCTGTGCTTGATCAAGCTTGCTGAGCACAATGGAATAGCCACAAAAGTGCAAACCCCACCTATTTGACACTCCAGTTAGGCTCAAGCAAACGCTCAAAGACCATTTGGACCCATCCAGGTCTGGTTATGAGGCCAGGCAGGTGTTGTACAGCTCAATGGTTCTAGTGCCCTGGTCTGCAGTCACATTCCTCCCTGTTCAGAAGGAGAGAGAGAGAAAGAGAGAGAGAGAGAGGAGCAAGGCCTGCAAGTATTCTTCCTGCCGCCTCCAGTTACCCAGGGGGCTTTGCACCAGTTTTACTGCCCCATAACCAGCCCACAGAACATGGCTGGCAGCAGCCAAGCAGCCCCTCTCTCTCGGGTTTGTGGGGTGCAGGAGGGGGTTAATGCACCCTCTGGGTTTTGGAAAGGTGTGTGTGTGTGTGTGTGTGTGTGTGTGTGTGTGTGTGTGTGTGTGTGTGTGTGTGTGTGTGTGTGTGTGTGTGTGTGTGTGTGTGTGTGTGTGTGTGTGTGTGTGTGTGTGTGTGCGTTGGGGTGGTGCGTGGGAGAGCACCTGTGCTTGTAATCACTAATCACTTACAGCAGGCCAAGTCTAACCGTTGGACAGACAAGAGAGCACCTTGTACCACTATTACACCTCCCCCCACCAGGCTCAGAACCTTTTATGTGCATGTTTACACTCGCTCAGGGACCACGCCTCCAACAGGCCGGCACGCCACCTCGCAAATCAGACGCTTGTTGACACGCGTGTACCTGCACGTGTGAGTGTATTTTCATGTATACCTGTGTGTGTGTACCTCTGTGTGTGTGTGTGTGTGTGTGTGTGTGTGTGTGTGTGTGTGTGTGTGTGTGTGTGTGTGTGTGTGTGTGTGTGTGTGTCAAGTTAGCAGAATTTAACAGGACCACCGAGTCCTACTCCCTAATCCCATCAGGGTCAGTAGGAGAGGACACCCAGTAGGGATACTGTAGTAGAGGTGACTAGCTAGGAGACAAGCAGCACGGATACTGTAGTAGAGGTGACTAGCTAGGAGACACCCAGTAGGGATACTGTAGTAGAGGTGACTAGCTAGGAGACACCCAGTAGGGATACTGTAGTAGAGGTGACTAGCTAGGAGACACCCAGTAGGGATACTGTAGTAGAGGTGACTAGCTAGGAGACACCCAGCAGGGATACTGTAGTAGAGGTGACTAGCTAGGAGACAAGCATCACGAATACTGTAGTAGAGGTGACTAGCTAGGAGACACCCAGCAGGGATACTGTAGTAGAGGTGACTAGCTAGGAGACACCCAGCAGGGATACTGTAGTAGAGGTGACTAGCTAGGAGACACCCAGTAGGGATACTGTAGTAGAGGTGACTAGCTAGGAGACACCCAGTAGGGATACTGTAGTAGAGGTGACTAGCTAGGAGACACCCAGCAGGGATACTGTAGTAGAGGTGACTAGCTAGGAGACAAGCATCACAAATACTGTAGTAGAGGTGACTAGCTAGGAGACACCCAGCAGGGATACTGTAGTAGAGGTGACTAGCTAGGAGACACCCAGCAGGGATACTGTAGTAGAGGTGACTAGCTAGGAGACACCCAGCAGGGATACTGTAGTAGAGGTGACTAGCTAGGAGACACCCAGCAGGGATACTGTAGTAGAGGTGACTAGCTAGGAGACACCCAGCAGGGATACTGTAGTAGAGGTGACTAGCTAGGAGACACCCAGCAGGGATACTGTAGTAGAGGTGACTAGCTAGGAGACACCCAGCAGGGATACTGTAGTAGGGGTGACTAGCTAGGAGACACCCAGTAGGGATACTGTAGTAGTGGTGACTAGCTAGGAGACACCCAGCAGGGATACTGTAGTAGAGGTGACTAGCTAGGAGACACCCAGTAGGGATACTGTAGTAGAGGTGACTAGCTAGGAGACAAGCAGCACGGATACTGTAGTAGTGGTGACTAGCTAGGAGACACCCAGCAGGGATACTGTAGTAGAGGTGACTAGCTAGGAGACACCCAGCAGGGATACTGTAGTAGAGGTGACTAGCTAGGAGACACCCAGCAGGGATACTGTAGTAGAGGTGACTAGCTAGGAGACACCCAGTAGGGATGTTTTAAAGGATGAATGTGAGGTAGCTAGGAGACATGACACAGGGATGATTTAAAGGATGAATGTGAGGTAGCTAGGAGACATGACACAGGGATGTTTAAAGGATGAATGTGAGGTAGCTAGGAGACATGACACAGGGATGTTTAAAGGATGAATGTGAGGTAGCTAGGAGACATGACACAGGGATGTTTTAAAGGATGAATGTGAGGTAGCTAGGAGACACCCAGCAGGGATGTTAAAGGATGAATGTGAGGTAGCTAGGAGACATGACGCAGGGATGTTTTAAAGGATGAATGTGAGGTAGCTAGGAGACACCCAGCAGGGATGTTAAAGGATGAATGTGAGGTAGCTAGGAGACACCCAGCAGGGATGTGTTAAAGGATGAATGTGAGGTAGCTAGGAGACATGACGCAGGGATGTTTAAAGGATGAATGTGAGGTAGCTAGGAGACACCCAGCAGGGATGTTAAAGGATGAATGTGAGGTAGCTAGGAGACATGACGCAGGGATGTTTAAAGGATGAATGTGAGGTAGCTAGGAGACACCCAGCAGGGATGTAAAATGATGAATGTGAGGTAGCTAGGAGACATGACGCAGGGATGTTTTAAAGGATGAATGTGAGGTAGCTAGGAGACACCCAGCAGGGATGTTAAAGGATGAATGTGAGGTAGCTAGGAGACATGACACAGGGATGATTTAAAGGATGAATGTGAGGTAGCTAGGAGACATGACACAGGGATGATTTAAAGGATGAATGTGAGGTAGCTAGGAGACATGACACAGGGATGATTTAAAGGATGAATGTGAGGTAGCTAGGAGACATGACGCAGTGATGTTTTAAAGGATGAATGTGAGGTAGCTAGGAGACATGACACAGGGATGATTTAAAGGATGAATGTGAGGTGGCTAGGAGACATGACACAGGGATGATTTAAAGGATGAATGTGAGGTAGCTAGGAGACATGACACAGGGATGATTTAAAGGATGAATGTGAGGTAGCTAGGAGACATGACGCAGGGATGATTTAAAGGATGAATGTGAGGTAGCTAGGAGACATGACGCAGGGATGTTTTAAAGGATGAATGTGAGGTAGCTAGGAGACATGACACAGGGATGATTTAAAGGATGAATGTGAGGTAGCTAGGAGACATGACACAGGGATGTGTTAAAGGATGAATGTGAGGTAGCTAGGAGACATGACACAGGGATGATTTAAAGGATGAATGTGAGGTAGCTAGGAGACATGACACAGGGATGATTTAAAGGATGAATGTGAGGTAGCTAGGAGACATGACACAGGGATGATTTAAAGGATGAATGTGAGGTAGCTAGGAGACATGACACAGGGATGATTTAAAGGATGAATGTGAGGTAGCTAGGAGACATGACACAGGGATGATTTAAAGGATGAATGTGAGGTAGCTAGGAGACATGACGCAGGGATGATTTAAAGGATGAGGTAGTTTTAGTATAGTACTGAAAGTGTATTCCAAAGCTTTTAAAGAACAATGCTTTCTCAAGGTTTTCTCTGTCTCACCACAGCCAGTATAAAACTCATGCTTCCTCACAGACATCAACACGGGGCTGGCAGAACAATTCAGCAGCACACAGCTCTTAACGGGTATTCACCCTGCCGTGGTGGAAGTTCCAGAGACACCGATCGACACGTTCACAGTTGGTTGTCTAGCAACAGGGTCACACTCCATGTCGGCGTGCTGCCGCGGTGACAGTCGCTAGACGGGGTGCTCGGGCCCTAGCAACAAAGACATCAGGTGCTACTTCCCACTGCTTGTCTGCAAACACCTCCACTAACGACCTAACAGCCCGGGAGAGGGACAAGAGGAGGAAGAGGAGGGGGGAGGGGTGGGTGTTCCTGTGTGTATGTTTCTGTGTTTCCGTGTGTGTGTGTTTCTGTGTGTCAGTATGTGTTTCTGTGTGTCAGTATGTGTTTCTGTGCGTTTCTGTGTGTCAATATGTGTTTCTGTGTGTGTGTTTCTGTGTGTCAGTATGTTTCTGTGTGTCAGTATGTGTTTCTGTGATTCTGTGTATGTGTTTCTGTGTGTTTCTGTGTGTCAGTATGTGCTTCTGTGTGTGTGTGTGTTTCTGTGCCTCAGTATGTGTTTCTGTGTGTCAGTATGCGTTTCTGTGTGTTTCTGTGTGTGTGTGTGTTTCTGTGTGTCAGTATGTGTTTCTGTGCGTTTCTGTGTGTCAGTATGTGTTTCTGTGTGTTTCTGTGTGTCAATATGTGTTTCTGTGTGTCAGTATGTGTTTCTGTGTGTGTGTTTCTGTGTGTCAGTATGTGTTTCTGTGTGTTTCTGTGTGTGTGTGTTTCTGTGCATCAGTATGTGTTTTTGTGCCTCAGTATGTGTTTCTGTGTGTCAGTATGCGTTTCTGTGTGTTTCTGTGTGTGTGTGTGTTTCTGTGTGTCAGTATGTGTTTCTGTGTGTTTCTGTGTGTCAGTATGTGTTTCTGTGTGTTTCTGTGTATCAATATGTGTTTCTGTGTGTCAGTATGTGTTTCTGTGTGTCAGTATGTGCTTCTGTGTGTGTGTTTCTGTGTGTCAGTATGTGTTTCTGTGTGTTTCTGTGTGTGTGTGTTTCTGTGCATCAGTATGTGTTTTTGTGTATCAGTATGTGTTTCTGTGTGTCAGTATGTGTTTCTGTGTATCAGTATGTGTTTCTGTGTATCAGTATGTGTTTCTGTGTGTCAGTATGTGTTTCTGTGTGTTTCTGTGTGTGTGTGTTTCTGTGCATCAGTATGTGTTTCTGTGTGTCAGTATGTGTTTTTGTGTATCAGTATGTGTTTCTGTGTGTCAGTATGTGTTTCTGTGTATCAGTATGTGTTTCTGTGTATCAGTATGTGTTTCTGTGTGTCAGTATGTGTTTCTGTGTGTTTCTGTGTGTGTGTGTTTCTGTGCATCAGTATGTGTTTCTGTGTGTCAGTATGTGTTTCTGTGTGTCAGTATGTGTTTCTGTGTGTTTCTGTGTGTGTGTGTTTCTGTGCATCAGTATGTGTTTTTGTGTATCAGTATGTGTTTCTGTGTGTGTGTTTCTGTGTGTGTGTGTTTCTGTGTGTGTGTTTCTGTGTGTGTGTTTCTGTGTGTCAGTATGTGTTTCTGTGTGTCAGCATGTGTTTCTGTGTGTTTCGGTGCGTCAGTATGTGTTTCTGTGTGTGTGTTTCTGTGTCTGTGTTTCTGTGTGTGTGTTTCTGTGTGTGTGTTTCTGTGTGTCAGCATGTGTTTCTGAGTGTTTCGGTGCGTCAGTATGTGTTTCTGTGTGTGTGTTTCTGTGTGTGTGTTTCTGTGTGTGTGTTTTTGTGTGTCAGTATGTGTTTCTGTGTGTTTCTGTTTCTCAGTATGTGTTTCTGTCTGTGTGTTTCTGTGTGTCAGTATGTGTTTCTGTGTGTCAGTATGTGTTTCTGTGTGTTTCTGTGTGTGTGTGTTTCTGTGCATCAGTATGTGTTTTTGTGTATCAGTATGTGTTTCTGTGTGTTTCTGTGTTTCTGTGTATGTGTTTCTGTGTGTTTCTGTGTTTCTGTGTATGTGTTTCTGTGTGTTTCTGTGCATCAGTAAGTGTTTCTGTGTGTCAGTATGTGTTTCTGTGTGTTTCGGTGCGTCAGTATGTGTTTCTGTGTGTGTGTTTCTGTGTGTGTGTTTCTGTGTGTGTGTTTCTGTGTGTCAGTATGTGTTTCTGTGTGTCAGCATGTGTTTCTGTGTGTTTCGGTGCGTCAGTATGTGTTTCTGTGTGTGTGTTTCTGTGTCTGTGTTTCTGTGTGTGTGTTTCTGTGTGTGTGTTTCTGTGTGTCAGCATGTGTTTCTGAGTGTTTCGGTGCGTCAGTATGTGTTTCTGTGTGTGTGTTTCTGTGTGTGTGTTTCTGTGTGTGTGTTTTTGTGTGTCAGTATGTGTTTCTGTGTGTTTCTGTTACTCAGTATGTGTTTCTGTCTGTGTGTTTCTGTGTGTCAGTATGTGTTTCTGTGTGTCAGTATGTGTTTCTGTGTGTGTGTTTCTGTGTATCAGTATGTGTTTATGTGTGTTTCTGTGTGTCAGTATGTGTTTCTGTGTGTCAGTATGTGTTTCTGTGTGTTTCGGTGCGTCAGAATGTGTTTCTGTGTGTGTGTTTCTGTGTGTGTGTTTCTGTGTGTGTGTTTCGGTGCGTCAGTATGTGTTTCTGTGTGTGTGTTTTTGTGTGTCAGTATGTGTTTCTGTGTGTGTGTTTCTGTGTGTGTGTTTCTGTGTGTGTGTTTTTGTGTGTCAGTATGTGTTTCTGTGTGTTTCTGTTTCTCAGTATGTGTTTCTGTCTGTGTGTTTCTGTGTGTCAGTATGTGTTTCTGTGTGTCAGTATGTGTTTCTGTGTATCAGTATGTGTTTCTGTGTGTTTCTGTGTGTCAGTATGTGTTTCTGTGTGTCAGTATGTGTTTCTGTGTGTCAGTATGTGTTTCTGTGCGTCAGTATGTGTTTCTGTGTGTTTCTGTGTTTCTGTGTGTGTGTTGCTGTGTGTTTCTGTGTGTCAGTATGTGTTTCTGTGTGTCAGTATGTGTTTCTGTGTGTTTCTGTGCGTCAGTATGTGTTTCTGTGTGTTTCTGTGCGTCAGTATGTGTTTCTGTGTTTCTGTGTGTTTCTGTGTGTTTCTGTGCGTCAGTATGTGTTTCTGTGTGTCAGTATGTGTTTCTGTGCATCAGTATGTGTTTCTGTGTGTTTCTGTGCGTCAGTATGTGTTTCTGTGTGTCAGTATGTGTTTCTGTGTGTCAGTGTGTGTTTCTGTGTGTCAGTATGTGTTTCTGTGTGCGTGTGTGTTTTTGTGTGTGTGTGTTTCCACGTTTCTATGTGTGTGTGTGTGTGTGTGTGTGTTTCTGTGTGTGTGTGTGTATGTGTTTCTGTGTGTGTGTTTCTGTGTGTGTCTGTATGTGTTTCTGTGTGTGTGTTTCTGTGCATCTACTCCACTCTGCTCAACTCAACGGAAGCTGTGTTCACGGGGGCTCATCATTAGCTACAAAGAGACACTTCTGGGTGGCTGACTGGTCAAATAGGAGCACAATAACACACAGCTGCAACCAGCCCCCGCGGAGAACAGGAGCAGGGTTAGGAAATGATGGTGTGTGTGGACAGCAGCAGGGTTAGGAAACGATGGTGTGTGTGGACAGCAGCAGGGTTAGGAAACGATGGTGTGTGTGGACAGCAGCAGGGTTAGGAAACGATGGTGTGTGTGGACAGGGTTAGGAAACGATGGTGTGTGTGGACAGCAGCAGGGTTAGGAAACGATGGTGTGTGTGGACAGCAGCAGGGTTAGGGAACGATGGTGTGTGTGTGGACAGGGTTAGGAAACGATGGTGTGTGTGGACAGCAGCAGGGTTAGGAAATGATGGTGTGTGTGGACAGGGTTAGGAAACGATGGTGTGTGTGAACAGCAGCAGGGTTAGGAAACGATGGTGTGTGTGGACAGCAGCAGGGTTAGGAAGCGATGGTGTGTGTGGACAGGGTTAGGAAACGATGGTGTGTGTGAACAGCAGCAGGGTTAGGAAACGATGGTGTGTGTGGACAGCAGCAGGGTTAGGAAACGATGGTGTGTGTGGACAGGGTTAGGAAACGATGGTGTGTGTGAACAGCAGCAGGGTTAGGGAACGATGGTGTGTGTGTGGACAGGGTTAGGGAACTATGGTGTGTGTGTGGACAGGGTTAGGGAACGATGGTGTGTGTGTGGACAGGGTTAGGAAACGATGGTGTGTGTGTGGACAGGGTTAGGGAACGATGGTGTGTGTGTGGACAGGGTTAGGGAACGATGGTGTGTGTGTGGACAGGGTTAGGGTTAGGGAACGATGGTGTGTGTGTGGACAGGGTTAGGGTTAGGGAACGATGGTGTGTGTGTGGACAGGGTTAGGGAATGATGGTGTGTGTGTGGACAGGGTTAGGGTTAGGAAACGATGGTGTGTGTGTGGACAGGGTTAGGAAACGATGGTGTGTGTGGACAGCAGCAGGGTTAGGAAACAATGGTGTGTGTGTGTGTGGACAGGGTTAGGGTTAGGAAACGATGGTGTGTGTGTGGACAGGGTTAGGGTTAGGGAATGATGGTGTGTGTGTGGACAGGGTTAGGGTTAGGGAACGATGGTGTGTGTGTGGACAGGGTTTAGGAACGATGGTGTGTGTGTGGACAGAGTTAAGGAACGATGGTGTGTGTGTGGACAGGGTTAGGGAACGATGGTGTGTGTGTGGACAGGGTTAGGGAACGATGGTGTGTGTGTGGACAGGGTTAGGGAACGATGGTGTGTGTGTGGACAGGGTTAGGGTTAGGGAACGATGGTGTGTGTGTGGACAGGGTTAGGGTTAGGAAACGATGGTGTGTGTGGACAGCAGCAGGGTTAGGAAACAATGGTGTGTGTGTGTGTGGACAGGGTTAGGGTTAGGAAACGATGGTGTGTGTGTGGACAGGGTTAGGGTTAGGGAACGGTGGTGTGTGTGGACAGGGTTAAGGAACGATGGTGTGTGTGTGGACAGGGTTAGGGTTAGGGAACGATGGTGTGTGTGTGGGCAGGGTTAAGGAACGATGGTGTGTGTGTGGACAGGGTTAGGGAACGATGGTGTGTGTGTGGACAGGGTTAGGGTTAGGGAACGATGGTGTGTGTGTGGACAGGGTTAGGGAACGATGGTGTGTTTGTGTGGACAGGGTTAGGGAACGATGGTGTGTGTGTGGACAGGGTTAGGGAACGATGGTGTGTGTGTGGACAGGGTTAGGGTTAGGAAACGTTGGTGTGTGTGGACAGGGTTAGGAAACAATGGTGTGTGTGGACAGGGTTAGGAAACAATGGTGTGTGTGGACAGGGTTAGGGTTAGGAAACGATGCTGTGTGTGGACAGCAGCAGGGTTAGGAAACGATGGTGTGTGTGGACAGCAGCAGGGTTAGGAAACAATGGTGTGTGTGGACTGCAGCAGGGTTAGGAAACGATGGTGTGTGTGGACTGCAGCAGGGTTAGGAAACGATGGTGTGTGTGGACAGGGTTAGGGTTAGAAAACAAATGGTGTGTGTGTGTGGACAGGGTTAGGGAACGATGGTGTGTGTGTGTAGACAGTGTTAGGAAACGATGGTGTGTGTGTGGACAGGGTTAGGGAACGATGGTGTGTGTGTGGACAGGGTTAGGGAACGATGGTGTGTGTGTGGACAGGGTTAGTGTTAGGGAACGATGGTGTGTGTGTGGACAGGGGTAGGACATGATACCATTACAAGGAGAGGAAGTGGACAACTCTAGCCTCCATCCACAGAATGAACACAGACCTAATAATAGTGGCAGATCTGTTTTCCAGTTGTACCACGAGATCAAAGCTAATGTAATGACTCCAAGGCCCCAGTACCAACCTCAGCACTCCACTGGGCAGCACGGGAACCGAGTCAATTTCAGTTTGACATGGAAAAATACACATTTGAGTTGATTTCCCAGTGATTTTAACCATGGCAAATTCTCACGTGATTGAATCATATGCATGAGGGTGTCATTATTGATTTCATACAATATGTCACATATCTCCATGCACCATGGGGACACAAAACCCCCTGACTAGTGCTTGTCTCCTGTTTTTTGCTGTCCACACCTCTCCTGATCGGCATGAGAATACCATTGTTGATGTTGGCTGGCTGGTTGTGGGTCTTGGCAGAGAGGCTGCTGGGAACTCTACAGCGCTGCACAGGGCTAGGTGGCAGTGTGTGTGCGCCACAGTGTGAGTTTGTAGGCCTGGGTGTGTGTGTGTGTGTGCGCATCTGTCCATGAATGTGTGTGTGTGTGTGTGTGTGTGTGTGTGTGTGTGTGTGTGTGTGTGTGTGTGTGTGTGTGTGTGTGTGTGTGTGTGTGTGTGTGTGTGTGTGTGTGTGTGTGTGTGTGTGTGTGTGTGTGTAAGCCACTGTAGTGTTAGATATAGCCTGACTCAGCAGGGTCCTAAAGCAGTGGAATCATTAAACAGTTCATTCAGGAAGCCAACAGGTCATGACATCATTTCCTCGTTGCCATTCCAGGATGTAACAAAAATGAGTTTGTAGTTCCACCACTGTTGTTTATTAAGTGCTTATGTTACATGCAAACCTCCAATGTACCATTCAATATTTAGGTTGCATAAGAGGTTATTCACTTATTCAAAAACATCAACAATTAGTTGCTAAGTGACAGAGCAGCGATTGACTTACAATAAGGTATCCACAACACATTCTTAAATCTTATAGTGGCTGAATAAACAGGCACATTGGGGCGGCAGGGTAGCCTAGTGGTTAGAGTGTTAGACTAGTAACCGAAAGGTTGCAAGATCGATCCCTGTGCTGACAAGGTACAAATCTGTAGTTCAGGCAGTTAACCCACCTTTCCTAGGCTGTCATTGAAAATAAGAATTTGTCCTTAACTGACTTGCCTGGTAAAATAAATTGTAGTGTTTGTTTCTAATCACATTCATTTTTATCAAATCATATTTTGTAGTAGTATAATATAACATATAATACAAGGTGAAGGGAATGAGGCGTTGCACTGCAAAACCCAACCAGCCAGATAAAATCCACTTCCGTAGCCTCTAGCTATTGGTTCCTCTATCATAGCAGCAGCAACACACTGACTGAAGCACCTGTCTTCTTTATGCTCCAGTTTTCATCACACGTCCTTTCACCTTTCTCTTCCGCTCCTCTCAGCAAGACAACCCCTGCAGTACACCTCAGGCTCACTGGAGCGAAGCATCTCTCTCTCTCTCTCACACACACACAAACACACAGGAACAATCTTTTCTAATGACCTGCCACTGGCACTGAGTAAAGCCTTTTGTCGCACGTGGACTACTGCCCAGTCATATGGTCAAGTAGCACTAAGAGGGACTACTGCCCAGTCATATGGTCAAGTAGCACTAAGAGGGACTACTGCCCAGTCATATGGTCAAGTAGCACTAAGAGGGACTACTGCCCAGTCATATGGTCAAGTAGCACTAAGAGGGACTACTGCCCAGTCATATGGTCAAGTACCACTAAGAGGGACTACTGCACAGAACAGAGCAGCACGGCTGGCCCTTAAATGTACACAGAGAGCTAACATCAATGACATGGCATGTCCATCTCTCCTGGCTCAAAGTGAGAGGTATTGACATGTTGAAAGCACCGAGCCGTCTGTTTAAACTACAAGCACACAGCTCAGACACCCATGAATATCCCACAAGACGTGCCACCAGTCCAGAACAGACTCAGAGAAACGCACAGTACTACACAGAGCCATGACTACATGGAACTCTATTCCACAGTACTACACAGAGCCATGACTACATGGAACTCTATTCCACAGTAGTACACAGAGCCATGACTACATGGAACTATATTCCACAGTACTACACAGAGCCATGACTACATGGAACTCTATTCCACAGTACTACACAGAGCCATGACTACATGGAACTCTATTCCACAGTACTACACAGAGCCATGACTACATGGAACTATATTCCACAGTACTACACAGAGCCATGACTACATGGAACTCTATTCCACAGTACTACACAGAGCCATGACTACATGGAACTCTATTCCACAGTAGTACACAGAGCCATGACTACATGGAACTCTATTCCACAGTACTACACAGAGCCATGACTACATGGAACTCTATTCCACAGTAGTACATAGAGCCATGACTACATGGAACTCTATTCCACAGTACTACATAGAGCCATGACTACATGGAACTCTATTCCACATCAAGAAACTCAGTAGAATCAGAGGTAAAAAAAAACAACATAAAAACTATACATTTTGGAACAGCGGGGACTGTGAAGAGACACATATGCAAAAACACACTCTACACACACGTTAATATTGTTGTATGGTGTTATTGTACATGTTGTGTTGTAGATATGTTGTGGGGATGTCATGTGATGTACTGTTTAATTTAGTTGTTGTTAGTTTGTAGTGTGATGTACTGTTTAATTTAGTTGTTGTTAGCTTGTAGTGTGATGTACTGTTTAATTTAGTTGTTGTTAGTTTGTAGTGGGATGTACTGTTGTATTTAGGTTGTTGTTAGATGGTAGTGGGATGTGCCTTAATGTGTCTGGACCCCAGGAGGAGTAGCTGCTGTCTTGGCAGGAACTAATGGGGCGATATAATGAACACAAATACACCTGACACACACACACACAGTACATGTGATGCATTTTCACAAACAGATCATGGTCAGAAATGAGCTGTGAAAGTATGTGGCACAAAAACACTCAAAAGCACACAAACAATCAATGAAGGAGGTACTATAAATCCTTCTGTCCATCTGACTGAGGTGCTGTATATTCTCCTGTCCATCTGACTGAGGTGCTGTATATTCTCCTGTCCATCTGACTGAGGTACTGAATCTCCTCCTGTCCATCTGACTGAGGTACTGAATCTCCTCCTGTCCATCTGACTGAGGTACTGAATCTCCTCCTGTCCATCTGACTGAGGTACTGAATCTCCTCCTGTCCATCTGACTGAGGTACTGAATCTCCTCTTGTCCATCTGACTGAGGTACTGAATCTCCTCCTGTCCATCTGACTGAGGTACTGAATCTCCTCCTGTCCATCTGACTGAGGTACTGAATCTCCTCCTGTCCATCTGACTGAGGTACTGAATATCCTCCTGTCCATCTGACTGAGGTGCTGTATGGGGTTCTCTCTCTCGCAGCCTCCCTTTGTCTGCCCTACACCAAAGACCTAGGCCATAGGCTGCATCACAGAAGAGTGAGTAGAGCTGTCCCCCAGCCACACAGACAACCAGCTCATCAGTCTCTCCTAAAAACCCAGCCCTAGAATAAAGCCTTTTAGCCAGGGACCAGATACAGGGGATGAACCAGGGACCAGACACAGGGGATGAACCAGGGACCAGATACAGGGGATGAACCAGGGACCAGATACAGGGGATGAACCAGGGACCAGATACAGGGGATGAACCAGGGACCAGATACAGGGGATGAACCAGGGACCAGATACAGGGGATGAACCAGGGACCAGATACAGGGGATGAACCAGGGACCAGATACAGGCCTCTGTTTGGAAAACCATGACAACAACCTTTTCCCAGAAACAATTTATATTCTGATCATAATCTGGGTATACAGTAGTAGAGTTGCTGACGAAAGCTTGAAATAAGTATTTGATACATCAGATAAGCATAAATTAATATTTGGTACAGAAACCTTTGTTTGCAATTACAGAGATCCTACGTTTCCTGTAGTTCTTGACCAGGTTTGCACACACTGCAGCAGGGATTTTGGCCCACTCCTCCATACAGACATTCTCCAGATCCTTCAGGTTTCGCTGGGCAATACAGACTTTCAGCTCCCTCCAAAGATTTTCTATTGGGTTCAGGTCTGGAGACTGGCTAGGCCACTCCAGGACCTTGAGATGCTTCTTACGGAGCCACTCCTTAGTTGCCCTGGCTGTGTGTTTCTGGTCGTTGTCATAATGGAAGACCCAGCCACGACCCATCTTCAATGCTCTTACTGAGGGAAGGAGGTTGTTGACCAAGATCTCGCGATACATGGCCCCATCCATTCTCCCCTCAATACGGTGCAGTCGTCCTGTCCCCTTGCAGAAAAGCATCCCAAAGAATGATGTTTCCACCTCCATGCTTCACGGTTGGGATGGTGTTCTTGGGGTTGAACTCATTCTTCTTCTTCCTCCAAACACGGTGAGTGGAGTTTAGACCAAAAAGCTCTATTTTTGTCTCATCAGACCACATGACCTTCTCCCATTCCTCCTCTGGATCATCCAGATGGTCATTGGGTAGCCTAGTGGTTAGAGCATTGGACTAGTAACCGAAAGGTTGCAAGTTCAAATCCCCGAGCTGACAAGGTACAAAATCTGTCGTTCTGCCCCTGAACAGGCAGTTAACCCACTGTTCCTAGGCCGTCATTGAAAATAAGAATTTGTTCTTAACTGACTTGCCTAGTAAAATAAAGGTTAAAAAAAAAAAAAAAATTGGCTTCAGACGGGCGCTGGCTTGCGTGCGCTGCAGGATTGTAATCCATGACGGCGTAGAATGGTTTTCTTTGAGACTGTGGTCCCAGCTCTCTTCAGGCCATTGACCAGGTCCTGCCGTGTAGTTCTGGGCTGATCCCTCACCTTCCTCATGATCATTGATGCCCCACGAGGTGATATCTTGCATGGAGCCCCAGACCGAGGGTGACTGACCGTCATCTTGAACTTCTTCCATTTTCTAATAATTGCGCCAACAGTTGTTGCCTTCTCACCAAGCTGCTTGCCTATTGTCCTGTAGCCTATCCCAGCCTTGTGCAGGTCTACAATTTTATCCCTGATGTCCTTACACAGCTCTCTGGTCTTGGCCATTGTGGAGCGGTTGGAGTCTGTTTGATTGAGTGTGTGGACAGGTGTCTTTTATACAGGTAACAAGTTCAAACAGGTGCAGTTAATACAGGTAATGAGTGGAGAACAGGAAGGCTTCTTAAAGAAAAACTAACAGGTCTGTGAGAGCCGTAATTCTTACTGGTTGGTAGGTGATCAAATACTTATGTCATGCAATAAAATGCAAATTAATTACTTAAAAATCATACAATGTGATTTTCTGGATTTTTGTTTTAGATTCCGTCTCTCACAGTTGAAGTGTACCTATGATAAAAATTACAGACCTCTACATGCTGTGTAAGTAGGAAAACCTGCAAAATCGGCAGTGTATCTTGTTCTCCCCACTGTAGCTAGCTGGATGAGTCTCCCTCCAGGCCTTGGCAGCCCACTATGCTACGCATGGTCATCTCTGGCTGCATCCCAAACGGCACCCGATTCCCTGTCGCATTGCCAGGCCCCACAGGCCTCTGGTCAAAAGTAGTGCACTATGTATGGAAAAGTGGGACATTTGGGATACAACCTCTGTTCATACTCCGTCTGACTGTGACAATAACCATGATTCTAATTCACAGAGAGTGGAGGAGGGATGGAGCAGTCTCTTGCTCCTCCATCCATCCCTCAGTGTTCGCTCCAAGGCCTGATGACACCATTATCACAGGGATACGCTCCGCATTCACCCAACACCCACAACATCAGACACACAGAAACCGAGGCACGGACTGGGACTGAAGACAAAGGAAACATACACTTCATGGCCAAAAGTCATTTCCACTAGATGTTGGAACATTGCTGTGGGGACTTGCTTCCATTCAGCCACAAGAGCATTAGTGAGGTCGGGCACTGGTTTTGGGCGATTAGGCCTGGCTCGCAGGCGGGATTCCAATTCATCCCAACGGTGTTCGATGGGGTTGAGGTCAAACTGTTGCCACAAAGTTGGAAGCACAGAATCATCTAGTTGTATGCTGTAGCATTAAGGATTTTCCTTCACTGGAACTAAGGGGCCCGAACCATGAAAACAGCCTGACCATTATTCCTCCACCACCACACTTTACAGTTGGCACAGTGCATTTGGGCAGGTTGCCCAATACCCAGATTAGTCTGTTGAACTGCCAGATGGTGAAGAGTGATTCATCACTCCAGAGAACACGTTTCCACTGCTCCAATCCAATGGCGGCGAGCGCTACACCACTCCAGCCGATGCTTGGCATTGCGCATGGTGATTTTAGGCTTGTGTACGGCTGCTCTGCCATGGAAACCCATTTCATGAAGCTCCCAATGAACAGATCTTCTGCAGTTTGGAACTCTGTAGTGAGTTTGATGAACTAACTTTTAGGTATGGTGGTATCCTATGACGGTGCCACGTTGAAAGTCACGGAGCTCTTCAGTAAGACCATTCTACTGTCAATGTTTGTCTCTGGAGATTACATGGCTGTGTGCTTGATTTCATACACCGGTCAGCAACACAAATTTTAAGGGGTGTCCACATAGTAGTGTATCTAACATGGTCTCAGATGGTGTTTTCGACTGTCTGCTCACATTATCACCATTAAGTAAAGCCAAGAGAATCGAACCCGTGAATTTAGTATTTGGTTGTGTGTTAAGATGGTGTGCATTAAAAAGCTGAAAGACCAATTATGTTTTCATTGGGTAATACAGTGAAAGAATAACAACAAATGACTGCAGTAAAGTGAACACTGATACAGTGGCGTGAGTTTGCACCACTACTATTTACACACTATTCTAAATAAAAGGCACTTTCATGCACCCAAACTACATGTGTTGTGGGAGGCATTTTTTATTTATTTATTTAACTAGGAAAATCAGTTAATAACAAATTCTCATTTTACAATGACGCCCTACGGGACTCCCAATCACGGCTGGATGTGATGCAGCCTGGATTCGAACCAGTGAACTGGAGTGACGCATCTTGCACTGAGATGCAGGGCATTAGACGGCTGCGCCACTTGGGAGCCCACTCCTCGGTTACTCCTTTCCCTAAGAGCTGAGAAGAACACAGTCCTTAATAATAACCTCATTTGCATACATATTACATTTTTTAAATGGTTATTGGCCGTAAATAAAGTGAAAAAAGACATGAGCAGTGACATAATTTCACACCACTTTGGTCCCGCCCCCCTGCTCAGACGATACATGCATCAACCAATGGTTACGTGCCAAGTCACGCACTGTGCCGTCTGGCACCAGATTGCTGTAACATACATGGTTAGCTGATACGTATAATCCCTATCCAGGCGATGTAAGATCTGGCGCGTCAGCAACGTCTGAGCAGAGGAACAGAATATCAGAAGGAGATTTATACCCCCTCCCCTATATATGAAGTAGATTTATACCCCCTCCCCTATATCAGAAGTAGATTTATACCCCCTCCCCTATATCAGAAGGAGATTTATACCCCCTCCCCTATATCAGAAGTAGATTTATACCCCCTCCCCTATATCAGAAGTAGATTTATACCCCCTCCCCTATATCAGAAGGAGATTTATACCCCCTCCCCTATATCAGAAGTAGATTTATACCCCCTCCCCTATATCAGAAGGAGATTTATACCACCTCCCCTATATCAGAAGTAGATGTATACCCCCTCCCCTATATCAGAAGGAGATTTATAGCCCCTCCCCTATATCAGAAGGAGATTTATACCCCCTCCCCTATATCAGAAGTAGATTTATACCCCCTCCCCTATATCAGGAGATTTATACCCCCTCCCCTATATCAGAAGTAGATTTATACCCCCTCCCCTATATCAGAAGTAGATGTATACCCCCTCCCCTATATCAGAAGGAGATTTATACCCCCTCCCCTATATCAGAAGTAGATTTATACCCCCTCCCCTACATAAGGAGATTTATACCCCCTCCCCTATATCAGAAGTAGATTTATACCCCCTCCCCTATATCAGAAGGAGATTTATACCCCCTCCCCTATATCAGAAGGAGATTTATACCCCCTCCCCTATATCAGAAGGAGATGTATACCCTCTCCCCTATATCAGAAGATTTATACCCCCTCCCCTATATCAGGAGATTTATACCCCCTCCCCTATATCAGAAGGAGATTTATACCCCCTCCCCTATATCAGAAGGAGATTGAGGGCAGGGCTTTGCCACGGCCACTCCAATACCTTGACGTTGTTGTCCTTAAGCCATTTTGCCACAACTTTGGAAGTATGCTTGGGGTCATTGTCCATTTGGAAGACCCATTTGTAACCAAGGTTTAACTTCCTGACTGATGTCTTGAGATGTTGCTTCAATATATCCACATAATTTCCCTGCCTCATGATGCCATCTATTTTGTGAAGTGCACCAGTCCCTCCTGCAGCAAAGCACCCCCACAACATGATGCTGCCAACCCCGTGCTTCACAGTTGGGATGGTGTTTTTTGGCTTGCAAGCCTCCCCCTTTTTCCTCCAAACATAACGATGGTTATTATGGCCAAACAGTTACATTTTTGTTTGATCAGACCAGAGGACATTTCTCCAAAAAGTACGATCTTTGTCCCCATGTGCAGTTGCAAACCATAGTCTGGCTATTTTATGGCGGTTTTGGAGCAGTGGCTTCTTCCTTGCTGAGTGGCCTTTCAGGTTATGTCGATATTGGACTCGTTTTACTGTGGATATAGATACTTTCGTACTCGTTTCCTCCAGCATCTTCACAAGGTCCTTTGCTGTTGTTCTGGGATTGATTTGCACTTTTCACACCAAATAATCCGTCTGTAAACAATCGTTGGAGAAATTACTTGTGTCATGCACAAAGTAGATGTCCTAACCGACTTGCCAAAATTATAGTTTGTTAACAAGAAATGTGTGGAGGTGTTGAAAAACGAGTTTTAATGACCTAAGTGTATGTAAACTTCCGACTTCAACTGTATTACATGCATTCTGTTTGAGACGAGGCTAAGACATGAGACGTGCAAGACGTTTTCCTCTAAAACAGAGATGTCCTCAGGATATGGGAAAATGTTCAGACATCAATACAGCCGCTGAATATGAACAGACAGACGTAGGCAGGGGGGAAAAAACACAGTACACACATTTTTTTCCCACTTCTCTTTTCAGTTAGTTTATTTTTTTCAATTGCTTAATAAAAAATAAAAATAAAACGAATTGACGACCAACCACAAATTCTACAGCTCATCATCACCCTCTGGCTGGGAGACTAGCTTGCCTCGCTTGAGTAACCACGCCAACACCTCCCATCTCATTCTGTCTCCCTCCTTCCAATGTCAATGACATGCAAATGGAGGTGCGTTGCATTCAATAGTCCGGGTACGTCACGTGACCTAAAGGTCAAGTGTCAGAGGGCGCCGGGAGGCCCAGTGTCACAGATGAGGAAGGACCCCGTTGTGTTTCAATGAGTCACTACATTGCATATGGAACCAGAATCGGCCAATAGCACTACAGCATAGCTTTCAATCTAAAATATCACAGTAATACCACACTTACCAGGCAAGAGATCATCGGTATCACAATGGATTCAGTCACTTAAAATCAAAACCCATTGATAAAATAAAAACTAAATTAAAATTTTAAATAAAAACCTCAAAATAAATAAAATCAGCTCATAGGCATGCGCACACTTAGACGGATGGGTTTGTATAGATCTCCCAACTCATTATATATATATATATATATATGTTTCAATTCAAGACCCTCCTAGTGACTTGGGTGTGTGACTACCTTAAAGATTTGGATTCTTGATGCAAGACAGAAAAAAAAAAAAAAAAACTTCCCAGAGAGATTCAATTCAATGGGAAATCAGGAGCAAGTAATACTAGTAGTCGTAGGACTGACAGACTGTCCCAGACAGAGCAGTTCATTCAACATGACCTGAAGCCATAGTAAGAAGACATAGAAAGGCCACCTTCCTATCCACACAACCCTATTCAACCCTATAGCTAATTAGGATGTAGCCATAGTCTTTGTTTGTCCCATTCCCGCTGAGCACTCGTTCTGTTTTCTTAGATACGGGTCATTACTGTACAGTGGATTACACACAGCCCATCAAACGATAGAATGATGAGTGGGTTGGTAAATGTCAATATCATGGTAAACACATTTGCAGAAGCCAGAATAATGTGAATCACATACTAGCAACCTACATTATATCATAAAAAGAATCTGTAAAATAACACAGATTAAAAGATTTCATCATTATACAGATATAAAGACTTGCAAAATGGCTGCTTGAACAGAAGACCATTTGAAGAAGGATTTTATCATGCTTGTTTCTTCCTCCTCTTAAAGGAGCTATATTTCATTTTGCAAGAAATAATAAACTCAAATTCGGCCACTCCGTCTCAACAAGCACTCTCTACCTCCCAGCCTTCATTTATAAAACAGGACGCAAATCCATACATGTATTATAATAGATGACAAGGCCACTCTTCTGACTGACTTCAAACCAACCATGTCTATGATTCTTCCTTCTAGCCAAACCTTCCCTCTTTGTCTAGTCAACCAACACCTCAAACCTTCCCTCTTCGTCTAGTCAACCAACACCTCAAACCTTCCCTCTCAGTCTAGTCAACCAACACCTCAAACCTTACCTCTCAGTCTAGTCAACCAACACCTCAAACCTTCCCTCTTAGTCTAGTCAACCAACACCTCATACCTTCCCTCAGTCTAGTCAACCAACTCCTCAAACCTTCCCTCAGTCTAGTCAACCAACACCTCAAACCTTCCCTCTCAGTCTAGTCAACCAACTCCTCAAACCTTCCCTCTCAGTCTAGTCAACCAACTCCTCAAACCTTCCCTCAGTCTAGTCAACCAACTCCTCAAACCTTCCCTCAGTCTAGTCAACCAACACCTCAAACCTTCCCTCTCAGTCTAGTCAACCAACTCCTCAAACCTTCCCTCTCAGTCTAGTCAACCAACTCCTCAAACCTTCCCTCTCAGTCTAGTCAACCAACTCCTCAAACCTTCCCTCAGTCTAGTCAACCAACTCCTCAAACCTTCCCTCAGTCTAGTCAACCAACACCTCAAACCTTCCCTCTCAGTCTAGTCAACCAACTCCTCAAACCTTCCCTCTCAGTCTAGTCAACCAACTCCTCAAACCTTCCCTCTCAGTCTAGTCAACCAACACCTCAAACCTTCCCTCTTAGTCTAGTCAATCAACACCTCAAACCTCCCCTCTTAGTCTAGTCAACCAACTCCTCAAACCTTCCCTCAGTCTAGTCAACCAACTCCTCAAACCTTCCCTCAGTCTAGTCAACCAACTCCTCAAACCTTCCCTCTCAGTCTAGTCAACCAACTCCTCAAACCTTCCCTCTCAGTCGTCAACCAACACCTCAAACCTTCCCTCTTAGTCTAGTCAACCAACACCTCAAACCTTCCCTCAGTCTAGTCAACCAACTCCTCAAACCTTCCCTCAGTCTAGTCAACCAACACCTCAAACCTTCCCTCAGTCTAGTCAACCAACACCTCAAACCTTCCCTCTTAGTCTAGTCAACCAACTCCTCAAACCTTCCCTCAGTCTAGTCAACCAACTCCTCAAACCTTCCCTCTCAGTCTAGTCAACCAACACCTCAAACCTTCCCTCTTAGTCTAGTCAACCAACTCCTCAAACCTTCCCTCAGTCTAGTCAACCAACTCCTCAAACCTTCCCTCAGTCTAGTCAACCAACACCTCAAAACTTCCCTCAGTCAAGTCAACCAACACCTCAAACCTTTAATGCTAGAGGATCCTTTAATGCTAGAGGATCCTTTAATGCTAGAGGATCCTTTAATGCTAGTACACAATACCACTGTCAAAATGTATTTGTTATTTTTGAATATTTTTAAAGCAAATAATCGCCTTAAAACCATTTAAAACAAATCAAACCTGTGCAACAGATCAGCCCTAAAATATTCCATAATCATACATATTTAAACCTGATTTAAAAGAAATAATAATGATAATATTAACACAGAAGGTAACACAAGCGAGGATATTAAACCCCTCCCAAAAGGACAATGACAAAGAAGCCTCAACAAAGCAGTTGCTTGATGCTTCTCCCCCCAAGTCAGACCCAGTGTGCCCTCTCTGTCAGGGGCCTGGCTGGGTTAGCCTGGGTTGGAGGATGGGTTGGCCTGTGTGTGTCTTGCAGCCAGCCCACTTGAGTCTTCTTCCAGTAACGTTAGCCATCTGCCAGCAAGCCAGCCAGTCAAAACAAGCCAAGCAGACCAGACCCAGTGTCCCAGCCACACAAAAGGCATCTGGCAGGGGACTAAAGCAGGCCTGTCCCATGTTGCCTGGGGGGTTGGAGGGTCCCCTGGGGGGAGGTTGGCAGGAAGGCCGGGGGGAGGGGGCAGTCCTGGGGGGGAGGGAGGCAGGCAGGCAGGTCTGTGGAGGGGCAGAGAGGGAGGCCTGGGCAGAGAAGGTCGCCTGGTGAGGGGACAAACTAGAGGGAGGCATGCTCCCCCAGCCAGCCACATAGACCCCGGGGTGGAAGGGGTCTAGAGCTGAGAGGAGGAGAGGCAGAGGAAACAGATAGGGGTGGAAGGGGTCTAGAGCTGAGAGGAGGAGAGGCAGAGGAAACAGATAGGGGTGGAAGGGGTTTAGAGCTGAGAGGAGGAGAGAGAGGAACCATATAGGGGTGGAAGGGGTCGAGAACAGAGAGGAGGAGAGAGAGGAAACAGATAGGGGTGAAAGGGGTCTAGAGCTGAGAGAAGGAGGAGAGAGAGGAAACAGACAGGGGTAGTTGGCAAACAAGCACAAAGGAGATAGAGAATGAAATGTCCCTCTGGACACCACCTTCTCTTTTTAACCTCCGAGGAGACCCTCTGTTCCCCAGAGACAACTGTTACCCGAACTGTACCCCCACACACCCTTCTCCTCTATGCGCCTCACAACCACTCTTTGTCCTCCTCCCCTCTCGTTGGAACAGGCAGCATGGCCAGTCCTTTTAGTTGTGTGTGTAGTGTTTGTCTTGTTTATGCATGGTTTCACGTTTCTGTCTCATCCCCAAACCGTAACCTAAACCCTTTCGTCCCAAGATAAATTCTGTACTGCCGCCCGGTACGGTCCCATGCCTCCTAGCTATCAACCCAGTTAAGGCCTCCCTATGTCAGACAAGTGGACCTTTTTTATTTGATTTAACCAGGTAGTCTTATTGAGATAAAATTTATTTTTCAAGAGAGACCCGAAGACATGTGAACCTAGGTCCAGGCCTGGGACCTGGGTAGCTAGGCGGTGGTGAGCTTCTGAATGGTCCTGTTGTAGTACTGTGTGGTGAGGGCCTCCAGAGGGGTCCAGTGGTGAGCACGGAGCTCAATGACCTCCATGAGGAGGGAGCGGGTCAGCTGGGACTCAGCCGGACACAGCATCTTGTCCCTGGCTGTGGCAAGGAGCTCAGTCATCATCTCTGGAAGCTGCTCCTCCAGGAGATGACCTGTGGACTGCAGCTGGACGGGAGGAAGAGGAAGAGAGGGGAGGAGGGGGGTTAGGAGGAGGGAGGGAGGATGACAAGAGGGGAGGGAGGGGGGTTAGGAGGAGGGAGGAGAGGACAAGAGGGAGGAAGAGGAGAGGGGAAGAGAGTAGGAGGGACAAGGAGGAGGGAGGAGGGAAGAAGAGGAGAGGGAGGAAGAGGATGAGGGAGGGGGGTTAGGAGGAGAGGAGGAGGGAAGAGGAGGAGAGGGAGGATGAGAAGAGGGAGGGGGGTTGGGAGGAGGGAGGAGAGGACAAGAGTGAGGAAGAGGAGAGGGGAGGAGAGTAGGAGGGACGAGGAGGGACGAGGAGAGTAGGAGGGAAGAGGAGGAGGGAGGAGGGAAGAGGAGGAGAGGGAGGAAGAGGATGAGGGAGGGGGGTTAGGAGGAGGAGAGAGGTGAGTCGGGTTACATCTAGCCGTCTGAATATTAAGAAGGCTAGTCAGAGACGGGTTGGCTAGCTTCAGAGTGGGGGGGGGGGTGACTAGGAGACTGGTTGGCTAGCTTCAGAGTGGGGGGGGGGGGGGTCTAAGAGACTGGTTGGCTAACTTCAGAGTGGGGGTGTCAATCTATCTGATGGATGGGTCTGGCTAGCTTCCGAGTGGGGGTGTCTGAGTTGTGGAAGGTTAGGGGCACGCTCTTTAACATATGTCTGTCACGGAAGGATCCCGTTATAGGAACCTTGGCCTGTCGTCTGTCCTTCTGATAATCTCAAATTCCCATACAAAACAATGTGAAAATTCTGGAGGAATTCAAACAATTAGTGATTAGCTCCACTACAGCTATGGCAGACTTCTTAGAGCTGGCCTGACAGGTCACCTTCCCTGCTCTGCCCTGCCCTCGTGCTCTCTCTTTCTCTGCCTTGAACAGAGCTCCTCCCCAGCCCTCCTCTCCTCTCTAGCCCTCCTCTGATCTCCAACCCAGCTGCAGGCTCTAGTCTCTAGTCTGCAAACTAGTTTCAGACTGTTCTTAGCCTCTACACTACCTCAGTGTCACTCTATAATTCATACTGAGACAGAAAGATTCCTTCACTACATCCAGACAGACAACAGCCTGACTACAACTGGCTCGGGCTGAATAACACACAGTGTATACTGCATGCTCTCTGTTCTACTGCCTCTCTGTTCATTAATATACAAAGGACCGATGTGTACTGTAAGAGGCTTCAGTGAAGATGGGGAGTGTGTTGACGTACAGGACAGAATAGATAGAATATGAAGAGTACATACCTCCATAGAACAACAGAGGACTGCATCCTCCTTGACCTCGGGAGACTGCAGCAGCTGCAACAGACATGATGAGAGATGTCTCTATGGAGATACAGTATCTGTTTATTCTTTATGTCTACAGCAGTCATGCAGAGTGGCAGAAGTTACAGATATACACCCACAGCAGCGATGGGTACTATACTGTGTGTATGACGAGTGCCGTCTTTCTGTTTGGGAGGTTGAATGACAATGAGAGGAAAAACAAAGAGAGACACAGACAGAGAGAGAGACCTGGCTCTCACGACAAGACTATGGCTATGTACACACTGCCCACAAAAATGAGGTGGAAACGGAGCTGCACTTCCTAACATCCTGCCAATTGTATGACCATATTAGAGACGTACAGTACCAGTCAAAAGTTTGGACACACTTACTCATTCAAGGGTCTTTCTTTATTTTGACAAATTTCTACATTGTAGAATTATAGTGAAGACATCAAAACTATGGAATAACACATATGGAATCATGTAGTAACCAAAAAAGTGTTAAACAAATCAAAATATATTTTATATTTCAGATTCTTCAAAGTAGCCACCCTTTGCCTTGATGACAGTTTTGCATGCTCTTGGCATTCTCTCAACCAGCTTCACCTGGAATGCTTTTCCAACAGTCTTGAAGGAGTTCCCATATCTGCGTCTCACAAAGACATGGTGGTTGGAATCAAAAATCTCAAATTTGGACCCATTGCTCGTGTTTCTTGGCCCAAGCAAGTCTCTTCTTATTGGTGCCCTTTAGTAGTGGTTACTTTGCAGCAATTCGACCTTGAAGGGCCTGATTCACACAGTCTCCTCTGAACAGTTGATGCTGAGATGTGTCTGTTACTTGAACTCTGTGAAGCATTTATTTGGGCTGTAATTTCTGAGGCTGATAACTAATGAACGTATCCTCTGAAGCAGAGGTAACTCTGGCTCTTCCAGTTGATGGTGTTTGCGACTGCACTTGAAGAAACTTTAAAAGTTCTTGAAATTTTCTGCATTAACTAATGTGATTTTCTGGAATTTTTTTTCTCATTTTGTCTGTCATAGTTGAAGTGTACCTATGATGAAAATTACAGGCCTCATCTTTTTTAAGTGGGAGAACTTGCACAATTGGTGGCTGACTAAATACTTTTTTGCCCCACTGTACTTGAATGTGTAGTGTCAGCATTTGTTGCTGGCATGTCATGCCTAAGTTTGCTAAGTAGTTGGCAATATCAGTCGGTTTTGTAATGTATGAGCCATCTGATTAAATGAATGATGGAACTGAGTTTGCCTTTTTCCTCAAATATTTCATTGAAGGTGTCATGACGTTGCCCTCTTTGGGTACAGCGAGCACCATCCCCCTCTCTCTGTCTCCTACACTTTCTTCCACCTCACAGAACTTGAGGTCCGAACAACATTTATGTTCTGGAGAAGGTATAAAAGATCGGTGAAGAATCCAGCTACGAACTGGTCCATTTGGTACAATTTTGTGAAACTCATGGGAGTCGAATACGGCCATATTACCATAACGCTGTTTATATAATAGCCTCAGATATGAGGTTTACATCTAATTGTTGTATAAGATGAATGAGTGAGGATGATACTGTTTGTGTAAATTGTGTAATGGACTGTTTAATGAAGGAAACTCCAATTCCCTTTTGAGTTTAACTAAATCAGAGGACCGCCCATAAGCCCAGTTAGGACCTGGCTTCATGAGACAGCCTTTTTCTGCTCTTCAGAATAAAACCCCCACCTTGAGAATTTCTCAACAGACCATGTTTCTATCAATTACGAGAGGACAAAGGTTGCAGACCGGCTTACCTCGATAACGAGAGTGCCAAGGTTTGAGAGGAGACCGAGCTTAAGGTTTGAGTAGATGGTTGAATCTTTTAACCAAACCACGTGGTTAAAATCTTAGACTATCGATACCGACAGAATAAGAACAAGTCTTTGATATTAATTACTAGTCTTCAGCTAGGAATTTGGTATCATTGAACGCGAAGACCGACAACCGCCGAAACATCTATTCTACAACGATGAATGTCACTCTGAACTATCCATTCTAAATACGACAGAGAGAGAGAGAGCAGACAAACTCTCCAACAGAAATGAACTTTTCAACAGAGATCCCGACGACACACTGAGCGTAAATATATATATTGATCGCAATTGTTCCCGAATGAGTGAGCGTTCATGTGCAAAGGATTAGCATTTCAATTGTTATAATTATCAACTCTGTCGGGACTTCTCAGCTGACCCCCACCTCCCCTTTTGTCTAACAAGCCGCCATGCCGGTTTAGCCCACTAGGGCACATTCTCCAATCATTTCTTTGTAACCATCTACTTTGTTTGTGTTATGCATTTCTGTGAATTACTTAGTAAATAATCAATTTTAAGACAATTTATATATGGATGACTCAAAGTGAAGACTGGGTTCGTGCAGATAACCAACAATTTACGACGTTTGGAATGAGACGTGAAGTAAAGAATAATTCATTAATTAGAAGAGTAATTGATCAGATATTAAAATAATCTGAAAAGTTGTATTAGGAAAATTATAACTTTGTAATTTGAATATTTTCCTTGGAGCCCCGACTTCCTAGTTAATTACATTGAATTAATCAGTTTAATCGCGTAATAATAATTACAGAGTGATTTGATAAATAAGTCTTCAGTTTAATGACGCCAAAGACACGACAAAGGCGCTCCAAAGATTTTTACTATCATTCTTTATGTCATTTATCTTTGTTTCATAGTGTAGTTTCTTATTTTTTTTTCAGTTTAGTCACATGATTTCTCAATTTGCAATATGTTTGCCAATCGGTTGTGCAGCCAGAGTACCCATTCCTTTTGCCTCATCCCTCTCAACCATTTTTCAATTCCTCATCAATCCCCAGGGATTTAACAGCTTTTACAGTTATTTATTTTTTTAAATGGCGCATGCTTATTAGTAAATGGAATAAGAAATTTCATAAATGTGTTAAGTGCAGCATCTGTTTGCTTCTCATTACACACCATGGACCAACAAATATTATTTACAACAACACCATAAGGAATCACTACAAAACGTATTGTATGACCTCTTATACACTATATTAGGCCCAGCCTTTGGGACTCTGGTGTTCCTAGATATGGCTACAGTATTGTGATCACTACATCTGATGGATCTGGATATTGCTTTTAAACACATATCCGCAGCATTAGTAAAGATGTGATCAATACATGATTTCATTCCTGTGCTGTTTGTAACTACCCTGGTAGGTTGACTGATAACCTGAACCAGGTTGAAGGTACTGGTTACAGATTGAAGCTTTTTCTTGAGTGGGCAGCTTGATGAAAGCCAGTCAATATTTAAATCACCCAGAAAATATACCTCTGTTAATATCACATACATGATCAAGCATTTCACACGTTATCCAGATACTGACTGTTAGCACTTGGTCTATAGCAGCTTCCCACCAGAACGGGCTTTAGGTGAAGCAGATGAACCTGTAGCCATATTACTTCAACAGTATTTAACATTATCCAGATACTGACTGTTAGCACTTGGTGGTCTATAGCAGTTTCCCACCAGAACGGGCTTTAAGTGAGGCAGATGAACCTGTAGCCATATTACTTCAACAGTATTTAACATGAGATCCTCTCTAATCTTTACAGGAATGTGATTCTGAATATAAACAGCAACACCACCACTGACATTTATTTTCTGTAAATGTTATAACCTTGTATTGCTGCCACTGTATCAAAGGTAATGTCTAATTGAGTTTCAGAGAGTGTCTGGATATGAATGTGATCTGTTACTAGAAAGTTATACATTTCATGAACCTTGTTTCTTAAGCTACATATGTTAACGTGGGCTATTTTGAGTACTTTTCTGGGATGCTTGCTTGTTTTCATTGCTTTACTGAGAAGCTTAGCAGAAGTAGATATTATCATGTTATTTAATGTTAGTTTGTGCAGGGTGAGATGCACACAGTAGACTTCCTACTAGGGCACACCGCCTTAGTGCTAACAGCATAAATCTGGTTCATAGACACATGATTGCTGCATACAATAGCTGTAGGATCAGGGCAGTTAGAGGTACATACATTAGGTTACTTACATTGTGTCTACCAACGCCACTGGTATAATGTACATTTGCTAAAGCATTATGCTGAGTCAGCGACACAATGGTAGGGATAAGCTGAGCTGGGGTCATTGATAAGTCATTGTCTCAACGCAGCATTATAATGCTGTGAAAGGATCCAGGAAACCAAGTGATTTGGGAGGATCCCATCCTCCTTATAAAACGTGTTTTGTTTCAAAAATTGTCATCAAAAGTTACACCCATTGAGCTGCAACGATCACGTAGCCAGTTGTGAAGAGAAAAAAAAATCCTGCTAAAGTGTTCAATGACACGATTCAGAGAGGGCACAAGGACCAGATATGATGGGTATTTTATTAGTGTCTAGCAGAGAGTCAATCAGCTCTTTGAAATCCAGTTTCAACTGTTTAGTAAATGTCATTTACCCGAGCTCCGGGGTAGGACATTGTTTCAGCACCAGGAACTGTCACATTCCTTACCATGGAGCTGCCCAAAATCACGGCTGGCGAGAATGACTTAGAGATCCAACCCACTCCCACGCTTCACAGGATGGTGCTGGCATCCACAGCTCGTGACATGCAACCATCGTTGATTGCCATGCTCCTCTTGCTGTGCTATTTCGACTCCGCTACCAGATGGGGGAGGAGAGGCAGGAGATGGCTCCCCTGGCGAACCAACACCGGCCAGTCGGTGCGAACGCCATCCAAGGAACAGGCGTAGAAATTTCCTCAGTTTCTTAAGTAGGCTGGCGACCTGTGTGATCAAGGAAGCCACATCAAGCCTATAATCCTCGGAAAGCAAACAATTATCGCACTGGAACTCTGAGTTATCTGGTTTGTCCTGAAACAAAGCGTAGTAGATACAGCTCCTACAGAGCAGGAACCGATCATTTACCTCTCTAGACAAAGAGGGCTCCATTGGAAAACTCATCTGGAACTATTCATTTACCTCTCTAGACAAAGAGGGCTCCATTGGAAAACTCATCTGGAACTATCCATTTACCTCTCTAGACAAAGAGGGCTCCATTGGAAAACTCATCTGGAACTATTAATTTACCTCTCTAGACAAAGAGGGCTCCATTGGAAAACTCATGTGGAACTATTCATTTACCTCTCTAGACAAAGAGGGCTCCATGGGAAAACTCATCTGGAACTATTCATTTACCTCTCTAGACAAAGAGGGCTCCATTGGAAAACTCATCTGGAACTATCCATTTACCTCTCTAGACAAAGAGGGCTCCATGGGAAAACTAATCTGGAACTATTCATTTACCTCTCTAGACAAAGAGGGCTCCATGGGAAAACTCATCTGGAACTATCCATTTACCTCTCTAGACAAAGAGGGCTCCATGGGAAAACTCATCTGGAACTATTAATTTACCTCTCTAGACAAAGAGGGCTCCATTGGAAAACTCATCTCTGACTAACTTCATTAGCTTGATGGCTAACGTTAGCAGTTAGTTTATTTCACTTTTGTTTATTATCTATTTCACTGGCTTTGGCAATGTAGACATGTGTGTCCCATGCCAATAAAGTCCTTTCAATTTAACTGAGAGAGAAAGAGCAAGATGTGAAATCTTGGCTCACTAACAGCTCAGTCCAAACAGAACAGGGTTGTAAAATCCAGTCAGGACCAAACTATGGTTGGGCGGTAGCTACCGAATGGCATATTTGGAGAGTTTGGACATTGTACAAGCAAATGTGAATGAGAGATGATGTGCAAATGAACAAAGTTTTAACGCATGTAGTTCTGGCTCTCCAGCAGCTCGTCTACATGTCTTTTCTATGTGTAGTCTGGAGTCACTAGGAGAAGAGGGGCAAAAGAGGAGAAGAGGAGGTGCAGAAGAGGAGAAGAGGAGGGGCAGAAGAGGAGAAGAGGAGGGGCAGAAGAGGAGAAGAGGGGCAAAAGAGGAGAAGAGGAGGGGCAGAAGAGGAGAAGAGGAGGGGCAGAAGAGGAGAAGAGGAGGGGCAGAAGAGGAGAAGAGGAAGGGCAGAAGAGGAGAAGAGGAGGGGCAGAAGAGGAGAAGAGGAGGGGCAGAAGAGGAGAAGAGGAGGGGCAGAAGAGGAGAAGAGGAGGGGCAGAAGAGGAGAAGAGGAGGGGCAGAAGAGGAGAAGAGGAGGGGCAGAAGGGTTGAGAAGAGGAAGGGCAGAAGAGGAGAAGAGGAGGGGCAGAAGAGGAGAAGAGGAGGGGCAGAAGAGGAGAAGAGGAGGGGCAGAAGAGGAGAAGAGGAAGGGCAGAAGAGGAGAAGAGGAGGGGCAGAAGAGGAGAAGAGGAGGGGCAGAAGAGGAGAAGAGGAGGGGCAGAAGAGGAGAAGAGGAGGGGCAGAAGGGTTGAGAAGAGGAAGGGCAGAAGAGGAGAAGAGGAGGGGCAGAAGAGGAGAAGAGGAGGGGCAGAAGAGGAGAAGAGGAGGGGCAGAAGAGGAGAAGAGGAGGGGCAGAAGAGGAGAAGAGGAGGGGCAGAAGAGGAGAAGAGGAGGGGCAGAAGAGGAGAAGAGGAAGGGCAGAAGAGGAGAAGAGGAGGGGCAGAAGAGGAGAAGAGGAGGGGCAGAAGAGGAGAAGAGGAAGGGCAGAAGAGGAGAAGAGGAGGGGCAGAAGAGGAGAAGAGGAAGGGCAGAAGAGGAGAAGAGGAGGGGCAGAAGAGGAGAAGAGGAGGGGCAGAAGAGGAGAAGAGGAGGGGCAGAAGAGGAGAAGAGGAAGGGCAGAAGGGTTGAGAACAAAGAGGAGAAAAAAAACTGCAAGGAAATCAAAATGGCACCGGCAGTTATACAAAAAACTAATCCAAAAAGGGCTTTGCCTTCAACACTGTAGACGACTACCGCCACCTTATTCATTCAGCCACTTAGTTACAGCAAGTTAGACTAGGAATTGTGCATTTTACACACCAACAACAACAAATAGACACAATGCATAAGAAATATCTTGCTGCCTTTTGTAAGCACAGATCTAAAATGCTTCACATTGTCATTTCTGCTCAGCATTAGATTCACTTTGTTCATTTGCACAACATCTCTCATTCACATTTGCTTGTAAAATTTCCAAACTGCATCAAAGCTGGGACCGAGACTGAAAAACAGCTTCTATCTCAAGGCCATCAGACTGTTAAACAACCACCACTAACATTGAGTGGCTGCTGCCAACATACTGACTCATCTCTAGCCACTTTAATAATTATAATGTATGTAATAAATGTATCACTAGCCACTTTAAACAATGCCACTTTATATAATGTTTACATACCCTACATTACTCATCTCATATGTATATACTGTACTCTATACCATCTACTACATCTTGCCTATGCCGTTCGGCCATCGCTCATTCATAAATTTTAATGTACATATTCTTTTTCATTCCTTTACACTTGTGTGTATAAGGTAGTTGTTGTGAAATTGTTAGGTTAGATTACTTGTTAGATATTACTGAATGGTCAGAACTAGAAGCACAAGCATTTCGCTACACTCGCATTAACATCTGCTAACCATGTGTATGTGACAAATAACATTTGATTTGATTTTGTGCTTCAGTTGCACTTCAAACTTGAATGAGAATTCAAGACCGGGCATTCTGTCAGTAGACAGTGCTCCTACTGATGTGTAGTTCCAGTACTTTTCTTGGTCTAGCCAGCCTATTTTTTCTCTGGTAAAATGCAAGGTTATCTTTAGGCCTAAACATTAGAAATATGATGGACATGTGTCGTTTTTTGCAAAAAAGACCTTGCTTTTTCATTGTAAGCTCATTTATTTATGTGGCTGCCAGCCAAATAGCATTTCTGTTGTCTTCTGATGAAAATGAAGCTATTTTATGTCAAATGTGTTGCACTAATGTATTTTGTGTGAAGGGAAACTATAGTTGCACGTCCCTGATCACTCTACTGAAGCAGAAAAACACTTGACGTCCATAATAAAATGCGACCCCTGTCAATGCACATCTGCTCCCGCTTTCTCCTGCTATTAACAAACAAACAAACAAACAAACAAACACGTGACTCAGGCTCAACTGTTCTGGGTATATATAATGTTATATAATTGTAAAATAATGTGACAGGTGAAATAAGAAACTGCTTTATCTCCTAACGTATTGCACAAGTTGACTGCAGGTATTTAATAGAAAATAAAAATAAGAGTTAAAAATATTAAAATGATTGAAAAACCATCCCACGGCTATTTACAAATATCCCTGTATATGGTACAGTACATTTCTGCAAATGTATAAAAGTACTCCGTACTTTGTTCAAGCATGTTGGCAGAGATTACAGCCTCGAGTCTTCTTGGGTATGACCTTACAAGCCTGGCACACCTGTATTTGTGGAGTTTCTCTAGTTATTCTCTGCATATCCTCTCAAGCGCTTGTCAGGTTGGATGAGGAGCGTTGCTGCACAGCTATTTTCAGGTCTCTCCAGAGATGTTCGATCGGGTTCAAGTCCGGGCTCTGGCTGGGCCACTCAAGGACATTCAGAGACTTGTCCCGAAGCCACTCCTGCGTTGTCTTGGCTGTGTGCTTTGGGTCATTGTCCTGTTGGAGGATGAACCCTCGCCCCAGTCTGAGGTCCTGAGCAGGTTTTCATCAAGGATCTCGTTGTACTTTGCTCCGTTCATCTTTCCCTCGATCCTGACTAGTCTCCCAGTCCCCCCCACTGAAAAACATCCTCACAGCATGATGCTGCCACCACTATGTTGTTTCACTGTAGGGATAGTGCCAGGTTTCTTTCAGACGTGACGCTTGGCATTCAGGCCAAAGAGTTCAATCTGGGTTTCATCAGAAAAAGAGAATCTTGTTTCTCATGGTCAGAGTCTTTTAGGTGCCTTTTGGCAAACTACAAGCGGGCTGCGAGGAACTCTAACCCAGAAGCTTATAAGAAATCCTGCTATGCCCGCCAATGAACCATCAAACAGGCAAAGAGTCAATACAGGGCCAAGATTGAATCGTACTACACTGGCTCCGACATTCATCTTATGTGGCAGGGCCTGCAAACTATTACAGACTACAAAGGGAAGCACAGCCGCAAGCTGCCCAGTGACACGAGCCTACCAGACGAGCTAAATCACTATGTTCCCTTTGAGGAAAGCAACACTGAGGCATGCATGAGAGCATCAGCTGTTCCGGACGACTGTGTGATCACGCTCTCTGAAACCGACGTGAGTAAGACGTTTAAACAGGTCAACATTCACAAGGCTGCGGGGCCAGATCGATTATCAAGACGTGTGCTCTGGGCATGTGCTGATGAACTGGCAGGTGTCTTCACTGACATTTTCAACATGTCCCTGATTGAGTCTGTAATACCAACATGTTTCAAGCAGACCACCACCACTGTGCCCAAGAACACGAAGGCAACCTGCCCAAATGACTACAGACCCGTATCTCTTATGTCCGTAGCCATGAAGTGCTTTGAAAGGCTGGTCATGGCTCACATTAACACCATAATCCCAGAAACCCTAGACCCACTCCAATTTGCATACCGCCCCAACAGATCCACAGATGATGCAATCTCCATTTCACTCCACACTGCCCTTTCCCACCTGGACAAAAGGAACACCTACCTGAGAATGCTATTCATTGACTACAGCTCAGCGTTCAACACCAGAGTACCCTCAAAGCTCATCACTAAGCTAAGGATCCTGGGACTAAACACCTCCCTCTGCAACTGGATCCTGGACTTCCTGAAGGGCCGCCCCCAGGTGGTAAGTGTAGGTAACAACACATCCACCACGCTGATCCTCAACACAGGAGCCCCTCAGGGATGCGTGCTCAGTCCCCTCCTGTAATCCCTGTTCATGACTGCACGGCCAGGCATGACTCCAACACCATCATTAAGTTTGCAGACGACACAACAGTGGTAGGCCTGATCTCCGACAACGACGAGACTATAGGGAGAAGGTCAGAGACCTGGCCGGGTGGTGCCAGAATAACAACCTATCCCTCAACGTAACCAAGACTAAGGAGATGATTGTGGACAACAGGAAAAGGAGAACTGAGCACGCCCACATTATCATCGACAGGGTTGTAGTGGCGCAGGTTGAGAGATTCAAGTTCCTTGGCGTCCACATTACCAACAAACTAGAATGGTCCAAACACACCAAGACAGTCGTAAAGAGGGCACGACAACGCCTATTCCCCCTCATGAAACGAAACAAATTTGGCATGGGTCCTGAGATCCTCAAAAGGTTCTACAGCTGCAACGTCGAGAGCACTGGTTGCATCACTGCCTGGTACGGCAATTGCTCGGCCGCAAGGCATTACAGAGGGTAATGCGTACGGCCCAGTACATCACTGGGGCTAAGCTGCCTGCCATCTAGGACCTCGACACCAGGCGGTGTCAGAGGAAGGCCCTAAAAATTGTCAAAGACCCCAGCCACCCCAGTCATAGACTGTTCTCTCTACTACCGCATGGCAAGCAGTACCGGAGTGCCAAGTCTAGGACAAAAAGGCTTCTCAACAGTTTTTACCCCCAAGCCATAAGACTCCTGAACAGGTAATAAAATTGCTACCCGGACTATTTGCATTGTGTGCCCCCCCCAACCCCAACATACTACCTCAATCAGCCCGACTAACCAGTGCCTGTGTATAGCCTCGCTACTGTATATAGGCTCGCTACTGTATGTAGGCTCGCTACTGTATATAGGCTTGCTACTGTATATAGGTTCGCTACTGTATATAGGCTCGCTATTGTATATAGCCTCGCTACTGTATATAGCCTCGCTACTGTATATAGCCTCGCTCCTGTGTATAGCCTCGCTACTGTGTATAGCCTCGCTACTGTATATAGCCTCTACTGTATATAGCCTCTACTGTATATAGCCTCTACTGTATATAGCCTCTACTGTATATAGCCTCACTACTGTTATTTTTCACTGTTGTTTTTATTTCTTTACTTACCTATTGTTCACCTAATACCTTTGATTTAAATGTTTTAAATTGCACTGTTGGTTAGGGCCTGTAAGTAAGCATTTCACTGTAAGGTCCACACCTGTTGTATTCGGCCCACGGACCACGTGACAAATAAACTTTGATTTGATGTGCCTTTTACAGAGGAGTGGCTTCCGTCTTGCCACTCTACCATAAAGGCCTGCTTGGTAGAGGTCTGCAGAGATGGTTGTAATTCCGGAAGGTTCTCCCATCTCCACAGGGGAACTCTGGAGCTCTGTCATAATGACCATCAGGTTCTTGGCCCTTCTATTGCTCAGTTTGGCTAGGCGACCTTCTTCTAGGAAGCGTCTTGGTGGTTCCAAACCTCTTCCATTAAGAATGATGGAAGCCACTGTGTTTTTGGGGACCTTCAATGTACAAATGTTTTGGTACTCTTCCCCAGATCTGTGCCTCGACACAATCCTGTCTCGGAGCTCTAGGGAAAAAATCCTTCAACCTCATGGCCTGGTATATGCTCTGACAGGCACTGTCAACTGTGGGACCTTATAGACAGTTATGTGCCTTTCCAAATCATGTCCAATCAATGTAATTTACCACAGGTGGACTCCAATCTGAAAACATCTTAAGGATGATCAATGGAAACAATGCATAGGAGCTCATGTTCCAGTCTCACAGCAACGGGTCTGAATACTTATGTAAGCAGCTATTTCAGTTTTCAAAAAATGTTAAAACCTGTTTTCACTTTGCCATTATGGGGTGTTGTGTGTAGATTGATAAGGATGTTTTATTTATTTAATCAATTTTAGAATAAGGCTGTAACGTAACAAAATGTGGAAAAAGTGGCTTGAATACTCTCTGAATGCACTTTATATCATATGGAGCAGAGACAAGAGGAGCAGGTCAGAGCAGAGAGGAGCAGGTCAGAGCAGAGAGGAGCAGGTCAGAGCAGGTCAGAGCAGAGAGGAGCAGGTCAGAGCAGAGAGGAGCAGGTCAGAGCAGAGAGGAGCAGGTCAGAGCAGAGAGGAGCAGATCAGAGAGGAGCAGAGCAGAGAGGAGCAGAGACAATAGGAGCAGGTTAGAGCAGAGAGGAGCAGGTCAGAGCAGAGAGGAGCAGAGTAGAGGAGCAGGTCAGAGCAGAGTAGAGGAGCAGGTCAGAGCAGAGTAGAGGAGCAGGTCAGAGCAGAGAGGAGCAGGTCAGAGCAGAGAGGAGCAGATCAGAGAGGAGCAGAGCAGAGAGGAGCAGAGACAATAGGAGCAGGTTAGAGCAGAGAGGAGCAGGTCAGAGCAGAGAGGAGCAGAGTATAGGAGCAGGTCAGAGCAGAGAGGAGTAGAGTAGAGGAGCAGAGTAGAGGAGCAGGTAAGAGCAGAGCAGAGAGGAGCAGAGCAGAGAGGAGCAGAGCAGAGAGGAGCAGAGCAGAGAGGAGCAGAGCAGAGAGGCGAGGAGTAGAGAGGAGTAGAGAGGGGCAGAGTGTTCTTTCTATCAGAGAACAAAAGGAAATTGACGACTGTGCTGCCAAAAAGTTGAAAAAATACACACCACAGACATGCACTTCTCATGAGCTACGAGCCATAGCAGGAAAATAACGGTACGTAGTGCTGAAGAAGTTAAGTACACAAATTCCACCCTGAAAAAGGATGTGTCCCAAATGGCACCACATTCCCTATAAGTGCACTACTTTTGACCAGGGCCCACAAGGTTCTGGTTAAAAGTAATTCACTACGAAGGGAATAGGATGCCATTTGGCACGCATGCCAGAGATATTTTCCAAACACTAAAGACCATTAAGAGTGAAGTGGTTGGTGCATTATGCCTAAGCTGCTAAACCAATCCATGGCCAGCCCTCACAGAGACATTGACCTTTCACCTCTGAGGGATTTGTGTGGGTGGGAGCCGGGGAGATGGGGCCGCAGGGTCCAGAGATAATTGCCTTCCTAACTTAAACAGCGCCAGTTCAGAAAAAAATATCCACACGGGAAGGGAACATCATTCATGAGCCGTGCAGAAGAAGTGTGGTGATTGGTCAGGAAAGCATCAAGGATGAGGGGGTTGGGCTGAGCTGGGGGAAACAGAGGGTGAGGAACTATTTTGTACTAGAAAACACATTCTAATGATGTTTTTGTTGTGGGTGCTTATATTTGTCATATTTCACAAATACTAGTGTAATAACGTGTAATTGTGCCCTTGCCTAGGCACACTCAAAGCCTTGCACTAGCTACTGGGCCTTATGAAACTCAAGTCGGCAGGAGAGACTAGCTTGGCGTAACTATGTACTACAACAAACACACATTAAGCTGCATCGGTAGAGATGCCTGGAAGGGCGGTAGGTCGCTTGGCACTAACCTTGGCATGTCCCCCAGGGTTGCTGGACGGGGAGGTGAATGTTGTGTCTGTATCTGAAATGGTACCCTATTTTCCTACAAAGTGCACTACTTTTGACCAGGGCCCATGGGTCATTACTTTCAGATGCAGGTTGAATCTCCTAGCTTGGCCCTGAGGGAATTACTTGGCTGCCTGCTAACAGATGGTCTGGGCCTCATCACTCCATAATGTGCCACGCTGCAGCACAGCGCCAAGCCACCGCTAAGCCCACCCTCCCTGAGCTTAGCTCCTGCAGTTTGTCTGGGAGGGTGTGTGAGAGAGAGGAGCATCAGACAGTATAGCAAGTGGAGCATCAGACAGGATAGCGAGGGGAGCATCAGACAGGATAGCGAGGGGAGCATCAGACAGGATAGCGAGGGGAGCATCAGACAGGATAGCGAGGGGAGCATCAGACAGGATAGCGAGGGGAGCATCAGACAGGATAGAGAGGGGAGCATCAGACAGGATAGAGAGGGGAGCATCAGACAGGATAGAGAGGGGAGCATCAGACAGGATAGAGAGGGGAGCATCAGACAGGATAGAGAGGGGAGCATCAGACAGGATAGCGAGGGGAGCATCAGACAGGATAGTGAGAGCAGAATCAGACAGGATAGCAAGAGGAGCATCAGACAGGATAGCGAGAGCAGAATCAGACAGGACAGCGAGAGGAGCATCAGACAGGATAAGAAGGGGAGCATCAGACAGGATAGCGAGGGGAGCATCAGACAGGATAGCGAGGGAAGCATCAGACAGGATAGCGAGGGAAGCATCAGACAGGATAGCGAGGGGAGCATCAGATAGGATAGCGAGGCGAGCATCAGACAGGATAGCGAGGGGAGCATCAGACAGGATAGCGAGAGGAGCATCAGAAAGGATAGCAAGGGGAGTATCAGACAGGATATCAAAAGGAGCATCAAACAGGATAGCGAGAGCAGAATCAGACAGGATAGCGAGAGAAGAATCAGACAGGATAGCGAAAGCAGAATCAGACAGGATAGCGAGAGCAGAATCAGACAGGATAGCGAGAGCAGAATCAGACAGGATAGCGAGAGCAGAATCAGACAGGATAGCGAGGGGAGCATCAGACAGGATAGCGAGGGGAGCATCAGACAGGATAGCGAGGGGAGCATCAGACAGGATAGCGAGGGGAGCATCAGACAGGATAGCGAGGGGAGCATCAGACAGGATAGCGAGGGGAGCATCAGACAGGATAGCGAGGGGAGCATCAGACAGGATAGTGAGAGCAGCTTCAAACACTAACCGCTGCTGTTCAGTAAACACACTACGATACGATACGGTACGCTGCTGTTCAGTAAACACACTACGATACGGTACGGTGCAGTTCAGTAAACACACTACGATACGGTACGATACGGTACGCTGCTGTTCAGTAAACACACTACGATACGGTACGGTGCAGTTCAGTAAACACACTACGATACGGTACGATACGGTACGGTGCAGTTCAGTAAACACACTACGATACGGTACGCTGCTGTTCAGTAAACACACTACGATACGCTGCTGTTCAGTAAACACACTACGATACGATACGCTGCTGTTCAGTAAACACACTACGATATGGTACGCTGCTGTTCAGTAAACACACTACGATACGGTACGATACGGTACGCTGCTGTTCAGTAAACACACTACGATACGGTACGATACGGTACGCTGCTGTTCAGTAAACACACTACGATACGGTACGCTGCTGTTCAGTAAACACACTACGATACGATACGGTACGCTGCTGTTCAGTAAACACACTACGATACGGTACGCTGCTGTTCAGTAAACACACTACGATATGGTACGCTGCTGTTCAGTAAACACACTACGATACGGTACGATACGCTGCTGTTCAGTAAACACACTACGATACGGTACGCTGCTGTTCAGTAAACACACTACGATACGGTACGGTACGCTGCTGTTCAGTAAACACACTACGATACGGTACGCTGCTGTTCAGTAAACACACTACGATACGGTACGCTGCTGTTCAGTAAACACACTACGATACGATACGCTGCTGTTCAGTAAACACACTACGATACGATACGGTGCTGTTCAGTAAACACACTACGATACGCTGCTGTTCAGTAAACACACTACGATACGATACGCTGCTGTTCAGTAAACACACTACGATACGGTACGCTGCTGTTCAGTAAACACACTACGATATGGTACGCTGCTGTTCAGTAAACACACTACGATACGGTACGATACGGTACGCTGCTGTTCAGTAAACACACTACGATATGGTACGCTGCTGTTCAGTAAACACACTACGATACGATACGCTGCTGTTCAGTAAACACACTACGATACGATACGCTGCTGTTCAGTAAACACACTACGATACGGTACGCTGCTGTTCAGTAAACACACTACGATACGGTACGCTGCTGTTCAGTAAACACACTACGATACGATACGCTGCTGTTCAGTAAACACACTACGATACGATACGCTGCTGTTCAGTAAACACACTACGATACGATACGCTGCTGTTCAGTAAACACACTACGATACGGTACGCTGCTGTTCAGTAAACACACTACGATACGGTACGATACGGTACGCTGCTGTTCAGTAAACACACTACGATACGGTTCGATACGCTGCTGTTCAGTAAACACACTACGATACGGTACGCTGCTGTTCAGTAAACACACTACGATACGATACGGTACGCTGCTGTTCAGTAAACACACTACGATACGATACGCTGCTGTTCAGTAAACACACTACGATACGATACGGTACGCTGCTGTTCAGTAAACACACTACGATACGCTGCTGTTCAGTAAACACACTACGATACGCTGCTGTTCAGTAAACACACTACGATACGGTACGGTACGCTGCTGTTCAGTAAACACACTACGATACGGTACGCTGCTGTTCAGTAAACACACTACGATACGGTACGCTGCTGTTCAGTAAACACACTACGATACGCTGCTGTTCAGTAAACACATTTTGGATCTAAATATTATAAACGGTGTAATTTGAACCAGAGTTCTTCCATTGGCCATTTTCATACGTGTTGTAGGACTAGAGGTCCTTGACCGTTTGGGTCCCGCAGCTTATAAAGGCTTCATAAACACTACATAAATGCTTTACAAATCTATAACCATCTGTCATGATTTATAAACACTACATAAATGCTTTACAAATCTATAACCATCTGTCATGATTTATAAACACTACATAAATGCTTTCCAAATCTATAACCTTATGTCATGCTTTATAAACACCACATAAATGCTTTCCAAATCTATAACCGTATGTCATGCTTTATAAACACTATATAAATGCTTTCCAAATCTATAACCTTATGTCATGCTTTATAAACACTACATAAATGCTTTCCAAATCTATAACCGTATGTCATGCTTTATAAAGGACTCATAAATGTGGCATAACTGTGTGACATAAACCTGTGCTTTATAACAGATGGCATAAGCATCACTTAATAAAGGCCTTATAGGTCATGTTAAATTGAGGCTTCACAAATAATTTATTACCTTGTCATCCATCTTGGCAGAGCATTGCAAGGCCAGGATATTGGGTTTGATTCCTGGGACCACCTATACGTAAAAATGTATCCACACGACTGTAAATCGCTTTTGGATAAAAGTGTCTGCTAAATGTTATAATATTTCACTAAAACATTTCTAGGATGGCCCAATCTCTTTTGGATGCATAGTCAATATTAGACTGTACATTAACTTCCCCCAGAATGGAGTGCTGCAGGATGACAGGAAGTGCAGTCATGCACAGTAGAAAACTGACTTTTTATTTTCTGCCTACGTCTGTTTATTCCCAAATTCATTTTTTTGCTGCAAAGAAACCACTACTAAACCACTACTAAACCACTACTAAACCACTACTAAAGGACAGCAGCAAGAAGAAGAGACCTGCTTGGGCCAAGAAACACAAGTAATGGATATTAGACCGGTGGAAATCTGCCCTTTGGTCTGATGGGTCCAAATTAGATTTTTGCTTCCAACCGCCGTGTCTTCGTGAGACGCAGAGTTGGTGAACGGATGATCTCCGCATGTGTGGTTCCCACCGTGAAGCATGGTGGAGGAGCTGTGATACTGTGTGATTTATTTAGAATTCAAGGCACACTTAACCAGGAAGGCTACCACAGCATTCTGCAGCGATACGCCATCCCATCTGGTTTGCGCTTAATGGGACTATCATTTGTTTTTCAACAGGACAATGACCCAACACACATCCAGGTTGTGTAAGGGCTATTTGACCAAGAAGGAGAGTGATGGAGTGCTGCATCAGATGACCTGGCCTCCACAATCACCCAACCTCAACCTAATTGAGATGGAATGGGAAGAGTTGGACCGCAGAGTGAAGGAAAAGCAGCCAACTCCTTCAAGACTGTTGAAAAAGCATTCCAGGTGAAACTGGTTGAGATAATGCCAAGAGTGTGCAAAGCTGTCATCAAGGCAAAGGGTGGCTACTTTGAAGAATCTAAAATCTAAAATATTGATTTGTTTAACACTATGTTGAGGTCTTCACTATTAATCTACAATGTAGAAATTAGTCAAATGAAGACAAATCCTTGAATGAGTAGGTGTCCAAACTTTTGACTGGTACTGTATATACACACTGACCGCCTGCAGTACCTCCACGCAGACCCAATGTTGAATATACCTGGTCTAGAAGTTAAGAATGCTAAGTGACCATGAAGCAGAAAGTTCAACCTTGAAAATGTATGGATTGATTAACTTTAGCAAGTTACTAAATGAAGCATTGTGTCAACAGGTTTCTTAGAATGTTGTGGGAAAACACCCCAGAGTTGACTATAAATCAAAATATCTATTACTTTTAGATACAAAAGTAACTGAGCAACTGCACTACAAGGGTTTACTGTCATACCAGTTTCCCAGTTGGGTCTATCAGACAGCAGACTTCAGCTGCTGGAGGGCATGTGATCACTATGTTCATGTGTGAGATGAATTCTAGGAAGGATTCCTGGTGAACTGCAGTAATTACTGAAGGCTTGTCATTCCTAGAATGTGCATCAGTGGGACTGGGGATGTAAGCTGAGACATCCCACATAATGACACCCCTGGAGACGCACTACACTGACGGTTGCCAGGCTCTAACGTTACTGACACCACAGCCAAACCTGCATAAGTGGCACAATCCCTCAACCACCCCCACCCCTCCCACTCCCCCAGTCCCACCTCCTTTCCCAGGAACACTGAGAACTCCCAGACGTCCACAAACATTCCGACATCATCCATTATGGCATTGCCACTTCCCGGCCTGTGCCCTTTATTCTCATTGGGAGGCTTTTCCTAGTTATACGTAGCAATACCACAGACACATATCATTCATTCCTTCACATCATTCAATCAAACAAGGCGTAGCATTTTCTTAACTTTTATAATTGTGGTTTGTGAGGCAGTTCCACCCAAAGTCCTCTTCGAAGACCATCCATTCACACCCCATCATTCATACCTGGATTTAAATACATAATACTATACACCTGTCATGTTTCTTTAGTACCTCCAGAAACACACTCAACACACCTAAACCTGCTCTACCAGTCCATAGACAGCCAAGAATATATAGGCTACATCACACCAGGCCTGCATTTGAGCGAGTGTAATATGTAATCTGACTGACGTCAGCCAGACCCGTGTCTACTGCAACCTGGAGCGTTGCGCTAACAGCTGTCAGCCAGACCAGTGGCAGCATGTTGCTCTAACAGCCAAACCAGACAGACCAGTGACAGCATGGTGCTCTAACAGCCCTCAGTCAGACCAGTGACAGCATGGTGCTCTAACAGCCCTCAGCCAGACCAGTGACAGCATGTTGCTCTAACAGCCCTCAGACAGACCAGTGGCAGCATGGTGCTCTAACAGCCCTCAGCCAGACCAGTGACAGCATGGTGCTCTAACAGCTGTCAGCCAGACCAGTGACAGCATGTTGCTCTAACAGCCCTCAGCCAGACCAGTGACAGCATGTTGCTCTAACAGCTGTCAGCCAGACCAGTGGCAGCATGTTGCTCTAACAGCCCTCAGCCAGACCAGTGACAGCATGTTGCTCTAACAGCCCTCAGCCAGACCAGTGACAGCATGTTTCTCTAACAGCCCTCAGCCAGACCAGTGACAGCATGTTTCTCTAACAGCCCTCAGCCAGACCAGTGACAGCATGTTGCTCTAACAGCCCTCAGCCAGACCAGTGACAGCATGTTGCTCTAACAGCCCTCAGCCAGACCAGTGACAGCATGTTGCTCTAACAGCCCTCAGCCAGACCAGTGACAGCATGTTTCTCTAACAGCCCTCAGCCAGACCAGTGACAGCATGTTGCTCTAACAGCCCTCAGCCAGACCAGTGACAGCATGTTGCTCTAACAGCCCTCAGCCAGACCAGTGACAGCATGTTGCTCTAACAGCCCTCAGCCAGACCAGTGACAGCATGTTTCTCTAACAGCCCTCAGCCAGACCAGTGACAGCATGTTTCTCTAACAGCCCTCAGCCAGACCAGTGACAGCATGTTGCTCTAACAGCCCTCAGCCAGACCAGTGACAGCATGTTTCTCTAACAGCCCTCAGCCAGACCAGTGACAGCATGTTGCTCTAACAGCCCCCAGCCAGACCAGTGACAGCATGTTGCTCAAGACAATGATCCAAAACACACACAGTCTACATGAAAATGGCTAAAAATCTACAAATTAAATCCAGACCTAATCCCAACAGATGTTGTGGCAGGACTTAAAACGAGTAGTTCATGGTTGAAAACCCACAAATGTCACTGAGTTACAGCAGTTCTGCATGGAAGAGAGGGACAAAATTCCTCCACAGAGACGTGAGATCAACAACTACAGGAACTGTTTGGTTGGAGTCGTTGCAGCTAAAGGAGTCACAACCAGTTATTGACTGTAAAGTGGGTAATTACTTTTCACATAGGGGAATTTGGTGTTGCAAAACTTTGTTAATTAAAGAAATTAATAAATAAATTTTTTGTGTTATTTGTAAACTCAGGTTCCCTTTATCTAATATTCGCTTTTATTGAAGATCTGATAACATTCAGTATCAAAAATATGCAAAAATAGAGAAAATCAGAAAGGGGGAAAATACTTCTTGTCAGCACTACATCAAAACAAATATCTAACAAAAGGAAATGATTTCATGTTCTTTAGTGAATAGTCAAAATAATCCAGAGTCCTCTATACAGTAAAGGTCCTCTGTGTCCTCCAGCCTGCTCCCAGTGTCCTCTAGGTCATCTGTGTCCTCCAGCCTGCTCCCAGTGTCCTCAAGGTCACATGTGTCCTCCAGCCTGCTCCCAGTGTCCTCAAGGTCACCTGTGTCCTCCAGCCTGCTCCCAGTGTCCTCTAGGTCCTCTGTGTCCTCCAGCCTGCTCCCAGTGTCCTCTAGGTCATCTGTGTCCTCCAGCCTGCTCCCAGTGTCTTCAAGGTCACCTGTGTCCTCCAGCCTGCTCCCAGTGTCCTCTAGGTCCTCCAGCCTGCTCCCAGTGTCCTCTAGGTCCTCTGTGTCCTCCAGCCTGCTCCCAGTGTCCTCTAGGTGCTGTGTCCTCCAGCCTGCTCCCAATGTCCTCTAGGTCATCTGTGTCCTCCAGCCTGATCCCAGTGTCCTCTAGGTCCTCTGTGTCCTCCAGCCTGCTCCCAGTGTCCTCTAGGTCCTCTGTGTCCTCCAGCCTGCTCCCAGTGTCCTCTAGGTCCTCCTGCCTGCTCCCAGTGTCCTCTAGGTCCTCTGTGTCCTCCAGCCTGCTCCCAGTGTCCTCTAGGTCATCTGTGTCCTCCAGCCTGCTCCCAGTGACCTCTAGGTCCTCCAGCCTGCTCCCAGTGTCCTCTAGGTCCTCCAGCCTGCTCTCAGTGTCCTCTAGGTGCTGTGTCCTCCAGCCTGCTCCCAGTGTTCTCTAGGTCCTCCAGCCTGCTCAGTGTCCACTAGGCGCTGTGTCCTCCAGCCTGCTCCCAGTGTCCTCTAGGTCATCTGTGTCCTCCAGCCTGATCCCAGTGTCCTCTAGGTGCTCTGTGTCCTCCAGCCTGATCCCAGTGTCCTCTAGGTCCTCCAGCCTGATCTCAGCGTCCTCTAGGTGCTCTGTCCTCCAGCCTGCTCCCAGTGTCCTCTAGGTCCTCCAGCCTGATCCCAGTGTCCTCTAGGTCCTCCAGCCTGATCCCAGCGTCCTCTAGGTGCTCTGTCCTCCAGCCTGATCCCAGCGTCCTCTAGGTGCTCTGTCCTCCAGCCTGCTCCCAGTGTTCTCTAGGTCCTCCAGCCTGCTCCCAGTGTCCTCTAGGTCCTCCAGCCTGATCCCAGTGTCCTCTAGGTGCGCTGTCCTCCAGCCTGCTCCCAGTGGCCTCTAGGTCCCCCAGCCTGATCCCAGTGTCCCTCCGTGTAACCCAGTATAATGGTAATAATACAGAGTATAGGAATGTGAGAGGTGTGCCTGCCTGCCTGCCTGCCTCCCTCCCTGTCACTGTTTAACAGCCCTACAGTCTATGGAAGTGTTAGATTGCCTTGCTCCATGGGGAGTACCAGGCTGGCACATGTGTGTGTGTGTGTGTGTGTTTGGGGGGGGGGGGTGTATAAGCGGGGGTGGCAGGCTCCCTGTTGTGTGACCTTGTATGAACAGTAGAAGTGGGAGGTACAGCCTACACCTCTGTTCATCTCACGCTCCCACTCTCTCGCAGGCGTGTGTGAGTGACAGTCGCTGTAATGTCACTCCTCTGCAGAAAAGAAAGAAGCCTGACAGACTCGAGGTCGGCAACAGGAGGCTACTGTTTTTTTATTTGCCCCAAAAATATTTTTGTAAAAAAAAAAAAAAATCTAAATTGTAAATTTGTTTAAATACTAAAATCAGCAGGAATTCAGCTAAAATGACTTTAGTTTAGGAAATCTGTTCCCAAATATTCCCAAAAATGTAATCGTGTATCAATGTAATCAAGGTATAATGATTTTCCGGGCCCCTGACCCTCTCGCTCCAACAAAAATCATCCTGCAGCTGAATCTAGTTGCCTACCCCTGGTCTAGAGGAAGACCACGGCTGTCACTGCAGACACCAGAGAGCCTGCTGAAGTGCAGCAAAATAGATAAGACTACTCACTGGAACCCGGATGGATGGGTGTGTGTGTGTGTGTGTGTGTGTGTGTAGTGCATTCAGACCCAGTGACTTTTTCCACATGTTGTTACATTGCAGCCTTATTCTAAAAATAGATTCAATTGTTTTTTTTCTGAATACTTTTTCCGAATGCACTGTATCTACACGAATGGCTGGATATAGGATGTCACCATGGAAACCAGATAAACACATCTTGCATCACTGAGATACTGAGAGGGAGGGTGCTCGCAGGGAGGGAGGCAGGCAGAGAGAGAAGCAGCTCTTTCTCCTCACACTAGCGCCCCCCCCACCATAACATGTTACTGTATCACTGGCTAGAAGTAGGAATACGGAGGACAATTACTAGCCTGGAACCCAGATCTGTTTTGTACAGTCTTTCACAACACCTACGGTCAATTGTTTGACATGACATCAACTAGAAGGTGGCTATACTGCAGAAACAGATCTGGGTCCAGGTTATGATAGGCTAAATGCTGTACTGTCTTGGTGGCTTCTCTGGTAATTGATTTCATGCTAACCATTCATCTAAACCCCCCCCCCATGCTCCACTCACTGTTTTGACCACTTCATGCTTTCTCTGCCGGACAAGCCCCAGTGTCTTACCGCGTCTGTCTGCGGTCTCTGGTTCCTATGGAAACGGTCTGAGCCAATGTGACAGACCTCCTCCGTTGATGGAAATTGGAACTCTGAGGTGAGGCAGGTGTTACCGGAATCATCTTCCCCCCTTAGTTTTTTCCCCCCCAATCACCCAGAGTACTTTGCTGTGCTGTGGGATTGACGGACGGATGGGGGGGCCTTCTGAATAAGGATGCTTTGATATCGTAGTGAATTACTGGTTGAGGATATATCCACATAGCATGTGTGACACATCCAGTCACCGAGAGACAACCGAGTCTGTTCCAATATCCACACTAGAAATCATTTCTGGCCTATAAGTGGTACTGCTAGAGTGGATATAAGAAGATATCCAACATTATAGATTGTAGATTAGATGGCTACATAGTTGAGCAGAGGTGGAATGTCCGTGGGTGTGTGTGTTTACACGGGACAAACCAACACCCTAAACGGTTCTCCAGGTGGAGGTGTGTTAGTGTAGTGGTAGACAGGTGGCTGTGTGTAGGGAACAGGGAACTCACCTCTCGGAGACAGGTGTATATAGGACAGACCAACACCCTAAACGGTTCTCCAGGTGGAGGTGTGTAGGGAACAGAGAACTCACCTCTCGGAGACAGGTGTAGATAGGACAGACCAACACCCTAAACGGTTCTCCAGGTGGAGGTGTGTAGGGAACAGAGAACTCACCTCTCGGAGACAGGTGTATATAGGACAGACCAACACCCTAAACGGTTCTCCAGGTGGAGGTGTGTTAGTGTAGTGGTAGACAGGTGGCTGTGTGTAGGGAACAGAGAACTCACCTCTCGGAGACAGGTGTATATAGGACAGACCAACACCCTAAACGGTTCTCCAGGTGGAGGTGTGTAGGGAACAGAGAACTCACCTCTCGGAGACAGGTGTAGATAGGACAGACCAACACCCTAAACGGTTCTCCAGCGCTGGACCTCATGGTTCCAAAAACCTCACACAGGAAGGTGATGAATCCCAACCAAAGCTCCACGTCAGACGCCTGCAGCTCCACCCGACGAGAAAAGTCCTTCTGCAGAGGACAGCGAGAGGGGTGAATAACATATTAGCATAATGTAAAACCAGGTTCTCCTCAGAAAAGTCCTTCAGAGGACAGCGAGAGGGGTGAACAAGATATTAGCATAATGTAAAACCAGGTTCTCCTCAGAAAAGTCCTTCAGAGGACAGCGAGAGGGGTGAATAAGATATTAGCATAATGTAAAACCAGGTTCTCCTCAGAAAAGTCCTTCAGAGGACAGCGAGAGGGGTGAATACTAGAGGTCGACCGATTATGATTTTTCAAAGCCGATACCGATTATTGGATTTTTAAAAATGTATTTGTAATAATGACAATTACAACAATACTGAATGAACACTTATTTTAACTTAATATAATACATCAATAAAAATCAATTTAGCCTCAAATAAATAATGAAACATGTTCAATTTGGTTTAAATAATGCAAAAACAAAGTGTTGGAGAAGTAAAAGTGCAATATGTGCTATGTAAGAAAGCTAACGTTTCAGTTCCTTGCTCAGAACATGAGAATATATGAAAGCTGGTGGTTCCTTTTAACATGAGACTTCAATATTCTCAGGTAAGAAGTTTTAGGTTGTCGTTAATATAGTATTTATAGGACTATTTCTCTCTATACCATTTGTATTTCATATACCTTTGACTATTGGATGTTCTTATAGGCACTTTAGTGTTGCCAGTGTAACAGTATAGCTTCCGTCCCTCTCCTCGCCCCTACCTGGGCTCGAACCAGGAACAAAACGACAACAGCCACCCTCAAAGCAGCGTTATCCATCGCTCCACAAAAGCCGAGAGCAGAGCAAGGGGAATAACTACTCCAAGTCTCAGGGCGAGTGACGTTTGAAACGCTATTAGCGCACACCCAGCTAACTAGCTAGCCATTTCACATTGGTTACACCAGCCATTAGGCTGATAGGCTTGAAGTCATAAACAGCGCTGTGCTTGCGAAGAGCTGCTGGCAAAACGCACAAAAGTGCTGTTTGAATGAATGCTTACGAGCCTGCTGCTGCCTACCATCGCTCAGTCAGACTGCTCTATCAAATCATAGACTTAGTTATAACATAATAACACACAGAAATACGAGCCTCAGGTCATTAATATGGTCGAATCCAGAAACTATCATTTCGAAAACAAAACGTTTATTATTTCAGTGAAATACGGAACCGTTTGGTATTTTATCTAACGGGTGGCATCCCTAAGTCTAAATATTCCTGTTACATTGCACAACCTTCAATGTTATGTCATAATTACGTAAAATGCTGGCAAATTAGTTTGCAATGAGCCAGGCTGCCCAAACGGTTGCATATACCCTGACTCTGCGTGCAATGAACGCAAGAGAAGTGACAATTTCACCTGGTTAATATTGCCTGCTAACCTGGATTTCTTTTAGCTAAATATGCAGGTTTAAAAATATATACTTCTGTGTATTGATTTTAAGAAAGGCATTGGTGTTTATGGTTAGGAACAGTCGTTCAACGATTGTGCTCTTTTCGCAAATGTGCTTTTGTTAAATCATCCCCCAGCGTTGCATCGATTATATGCAGCACAGGACACGCTAGATAAACGAGTAATATCATGATGTATTGTTGTCTCTACCTTCTTGCCCTTTGTGCTGTTGTCTGTGCCCAATAATGTTTGTACCATGCTTAGTGCTGCTACCATGTTGTGTTGCTACCATGTTACTGTCATGTGTTGCTACCATGCCGTGAAGTTACGTGTTGCTGCCTTGCTATGTTGTCATCTTAGGTCTATCTTTATGCCGTGTTGTATTGTCTATCGTCCAATGTTTTAATTTTTAATCGAGCCCATGTCTCCGCAGGAGGCCTTCATTGTAAATAAGAATTTGTTCTTAACTGACTTGCCTAGTTAAATAAAAAACTGGGTCCGGGAATGAATGATTCCTCCATAGAAAGACACGGAGAGAGAGAGAGAGAGAGAGAGAGGGAGAGAGAGAGAGAGGGAGAGAGAGAGAGAGGGAGAGAGGGAGAGAGGGAGAGAGAGAAAGAGAGAGAGAGAGAGAGGGAGAGAGAGGGAGGGAGAGAGGGAGGGAGATAGAGAGAGTGAGAGAGAGGGAGAGAGAGAGAGAGAGAGGGAGAAGAGAGAGAGGGAGAAGAGAGAGAGATGAGAGAGAGAGGGAGAGAGAGAGGAGAGAGAGAAGAGAGAGAGAGAAGAGAGAAAGATAGCGATGAAAGAGATGAGAGAGATGAGAGAGAGAGAAGAGGGAGAGAGGGAGAGAGAGTGAGTGAGAGAGAGGGAGAGAGAGAGAGAGAGAGGGAGAAGAGAGAGAGGGAGAAGAGAGAGAGATGAGAGAGAGGGAGAGAGAGAGAGGAGAGAGAGAAGAGAGAGAAAGATAGCGATGAAAGAGATGAGAGAGATGAGAGAGAGAGAAGAGAGAGAGAGAAGAGAGAGAGAGAGGGAGAAAGAGAGAGGGAGAGAGGGAGAGAGAGAAAGAGAGATGGAGAGAGAGAGAGAGGGAGGGAGAGAGAGAGGAAGAGAGGGAGAGAGGGAGGGAGGGAGGGAGAGAGGGAGGGAGAGAGGGAGGGAGAGAGGGAGGGAGAGAGAGAGAGGGAGAGAGAGAGAGGGAGAGAGAGAAGAGAGAGAGGGAGAAGAGAGAGAGATGAGAGAGAGGGAGAGAGGGAGAGAGAGAGGAGAGAGAGATGAGCGAGAGAAAGAGATGAGAGAGATGAGAGAGAGAGAAGAGAGAGAGAGGGAGAGAGAGAGAGAGGGAGAGAGAGATGGAGAGAGAGATGGAGAGAGAGGGAGAGAGAGAGAGAGGGAGAGAGAGAGAGAGAGAGGGAGTGAGAGGGAGAGAGAGAGAGAAGAGAGAGAGAGGGAGTGAGAGGGAGAGAGAGAGGGAGAGAGAGAGGGAGAGAGAGAGGGAGAGAGAGAGAGAGAGAGGGAGAGAGAGATGAGAGAGAGATGAGAGAGAGATGAGAGAGAGATGAGAGATGAGAGGGAGAGAGGGAGAGAGAGAGAGGGAGAGAGAGAGAGAGAGAGAGAGAGAGAGAGAGAGAGGGAGAGAGAGGGAGAGAGAGGGAGAGAGGAGAGAGAGAGGGAGAGAGAGAGGGAGAGAGAGATGAGAGAGAGATGAGAGATGAGAGGGAGAGAGGGAGAGAGAGAGGGAGAGAGGGAGAGAGGGAGAGAGAGAGAGAGAGAGAGAAGGAGAGAGGGAGAGAAGGAGAGAGGGAGAGCGAGAAAGAGAGAAGAGTGAGAGAGAAGAGAGAGAGAACCACGTCTGGTTGGGTTATAGGGTGGCATCCTTGGCTGTACAACTCGATTCTATTTGTCAATGAGGAGGTACAGGTGGTAATTGGTTCTGACAGATCTCCTACACACAGCTGTATGGTACAGTACCAGTACAGTGGTGGGACATTCAAATGCAGGTTTATAAAATCCAACTAAAGTCTTAGTGGGCAAAACATTTGCATAAAAATACTAACCGTTGTGGGTGTTGCATGTTAACAGAAGTGAACTAATGGATAATAACTACACTTTATATCAACTTGACAATGACAGAGTTCAGCATGAAACAATCTAATGTAAGAGTTAAACAATCTGTGCAGAGCTGTATACAGATCTAAGGTTAATGGCCACTATGCATTTATACAGACATGACATAAGAAGGGAGATATAGATGCTTAACATGAAATGCTCCTGTAGATGACAGAGAAACTGAAACGTGACACCAAGGTGAGGAAACAAGCATAGCACTCACTTCCTAAAAGACGGGTACGGGCGCTTAGCACCCAGCCGACAAACCAAACCACCGCCTGGCTACACACAGAATGACCACTGTAGGGGGAGAGGAGAGGGGGAGAGGAGAAGAGGAGTGATTGGGAGAAGGAGACTAGAGAGGGGGGAGTGAGAGGGTAGAGAGGAGGGGGAGTGAAAGGGGGAGTGAGAGGGGGAGAGGAGGGTAGAGGAGGGAGAGAGTGAAAGGGGGCGAGGAGAAGGGGAGTGATTGGGAGAAGGAGGGTAGAGGGGGGGAGTGAGAGTGGGAGAGGAGGGTAGAAGGGGAGAGGGAGAGTGGAGGAGAGAAGGGGGGAGTGAGGAGAGGAGAGGGGGAGTGATTGGGAGAAGGAGGGTAGAGAGGGGGGAGTGAGAAGGGGAGAGGAGGGTAGAGTGGGGGAGAGGAGGAGTGAGGGTGAGTGAGTGAGGGTAGAGAGGGGTAGTGTGTGGGAGACAGAGGGGGGAGAGGAGGGTAGAGAAGGGGGAGGGGAGAGGAGAGGGGGAGTGAGGGGGGTAGAGGGGGAGAGGAGAAGAAGAGTGATTGGAAGGAGGAGGGTAGAGAAGAGGGGGAGAGGAGGGTTTAAAGAGTGGAGATTTTGCACCATATCCATCAGTAACAAGCTATTTAAGGAGCCATACTCTCCTTAGATCTGTGTCCCAAATGGCACCCACATCACAAAGCCCTGACCTCAATCCCATAAAGAACGTGTGGTCAGAACTGAGAAAGCGTGTGTGAGCAAGGAGGCCTACAAACCTGACTCAGTTACACCAGCTCTATCAGGAGGAATGGGCCAAAGTTCACCCAACTTATTGTGGGAAGCTTGTGGAAGGCTACCCGAAACGTTTGACCCAAGTTCAACAATTTAAAGGCAATGCTACCAAACACTAATTGAGTGTATGTAAACTTCTGACCCACTGGGAATGTGACGAAAGAAATAAAAGCTGAAATAAATCATTCTCTCTACTATTATTCTGACATTTCACATTCTTAAAATAAAGTGGTGATCCTAACTGACCTAAGACAGGTATTTTTTTAATAGCATTAAATGTCAGGAATTGTGAAAAACTGTATTTGTCTAAGGTGTATGTCAACTTCCGACTTCAACTGTATCTTTCAGCACTTGACTTACAGTGCATTCCGAAAGTATTCAGACCCCTTAACTTTTTCCACATTTTGTTACATTACAGCCTTATTCTAAAATGGATAAAATAGTTTTTTCCTTCATCAATTTACACACAATACCCCATAATGACAAAGCAAAAACAGGTTTTAAGAAATGCTTGCAAATTTATTGAAGCACCATTGGCAGCGATAATAGCCTCGAGTCTTCTTGGGTATGACGATACAAGCTTGGCACTAGAGGTCGACCGATTAATTAGGGCCCATTTCAAGTTTTCATAACAAATCGGTAATCAGCATTTATGAATGCCGATTATGGCCGATTATATTGCAACCCACGAGGAGACTGAGTGGGTTGCAATACTGTGTGACCACCTGTTACGCGAGTACAGAAAGGAGCCAAGGTAAGTTTCTAGCTAGCATTAAACTTATCTTATAAAAAACAATCAATCTTAACATAATCACTAGTTATAACTACACATGGTTGATGATATTACTAGGTTAACTAGCTTGTCCTGCGTTGCATATAATCAATGCGGTGCCTGTTAATTTATCATCATCAAATCACAGCCTAATTCAACTTCGCCAAACGGGTGATGATTTAACAAGCGCATTCGCGAAAAAAGCCCATTCGTTGCACCAATGTACCTAACCATAAACACCAATGCCTCTCTTAAAATCAATACACAGAAGTATATTTTTTTAAACCTGCATATTTAGTTACCATTACCTGCAAACATTAATTTATTTTAACTAGGTAAATTGCGTCACTTCTCTTGTGTTCTGTGCAAGCAGAGTCAGGGTACATGCAGCAGTTTGGGCCGCCTGGCTCGTTGCGAACTGTGTGAAGACCATTTCTTCCTAACAAAGACAGTAATTAATTTGCCAGAATTTTACATAATTATGACATAACACTGAAGGTTGTACAATGTAACAGCAATATTTAGACTTAGGGATGCCACCCGTTAGATAAAATACGGAACGGTTCCATATTTCACTGAAAGAATAAACGTTTTGTTTTCGAGATGATAGTTTCCAGATTTGACCATATTAATGACCTAAGGCTCGTATTTCTGTGTGTTTACTATATTATAATTAAGTCTATGATTTGATAGAGCAGTTTGACTGAGCGGTGGTCGGCGGCAGCAGCAGGCTCGTAAGCATTCATTCAAACAGCACTTTCCTGTGTTTGCCAGCAGCTCTTAGCAATGCTTGAGCATTGCTTCAAACCTATCAACTCCTGAGATTAGGCTGGCAATACTAAAGTGCCTATAAGAACATCCAATAGTCAAAGGTATATGAAATACAAATGGCCACTACCATAAAGGCCTGATTGGTGGAGTGCTGCAGAGATGGTTGTCCTTCTGGAAGGTTCTCCCCATCTCCACAGAGGAACTCTGGAGCTCTGTTAGAGTGAACATTGGGTTCTTGATCACATCCCTGACCAAGGCCCTTCTCCCATGATCGCTCAGTTTGGCTGGGCAGCCAGCTCTAGGAAGAGTCTTGGTGGTTCATTAGCTGTCACATTTACCCCACGTCACACACAGCCACCCACACAGCCACCAATTATGACCATCCACACCTAAACACTGAGATAGTGACTGTGTGTGACTGGTGTCTGACAGACAGACAGGCAGGAATGCATGCACGCACATACCCCCCTCCCTCACCCTCTCTTCTCACCTGTAACATATTGAGCAGTAGTGACCTAAACTTGGTCCCCTCCACCATGAACAGGGCCATCTTGTCACACAGCCTTGCAGCAGTAGCAGCAAAGCTCCTGTCGCTGAGGGCCTTGTCATAGATGGTGCTGACTATCTGGGCCAGGGTCTCCTCTGACTGGGTCGAGCTCTGGGCCTCCTCCATGAAGGAGCTGAGCTGGCTGTCCACCCCGGCTCTGTTGCTCCTCATGCTGTTCAGGATCTCCAGCAGGCGGTGCATGCGGCTCCGCTGGGGCCCGACCGGAGACACCACAGCCTCCTCCTGGAGAACAGCAGAATAAAATAATTAAAAAAATCCTGGTCAATGGAGAATCACAGCCTTTCAGTCTGGAGCTCATCTTAATTGTGTCTGGGACTCTGCCTGGTCATAAACCCCCCAGCTATGTAATCATGTATTTGAGCTGACATATGAACAAGCATGGTGCCTTTCTCTGCTCAATAGATGTTTAACCAAACCGCTTACACAGGAAGTGAAACCCCTGAGAGAGGAAATATGGATTGACAACAGATACAGGATATGACATCATCAATATGCTTCTTAACACCGTGTCAGTGAGTCTACAGGGAGGGTCAGGGTATTGTCACCGTAAAACACAGCACACAGAGCTAGCCTTAATGAGGAGCAGGCTACCCTGCAGGGGTTAGAGGCAACCCTGGCCGTGTTTTTGATGTAACCAACCTGGAAGACCAGGTGTGTTGAATATAGGCAATCACTGAACTGACAAATTAGCTCAGTTGGTGAGGTGTGGGGCCTAGGTGAAACAGTACCTGCTGCATTTCCAGGAACAGGGTTGTCTACCTCTGCTATAATGGTCTTATTTATTGGGCATCAAATGGAAGAAAGTGTCCTGAATCAGGTACTACCTGGAATTATTCAATTAGAAGAGCAGTTGAGGAGAGGAGCGGCCGCACCTTAGATACTTAGGTTAAGAACTAAACAGACACAAGCAATGAGTCCTGCTACAAGAGAAGTTGACCCCCGACATCAGAGTCTACAGACAAGCCTCCACTGTTTGTTGATTTTTAACCCCCTGTTTCATGATATCCAATTGCGATTCAATTTCGATCTTGTCTCATCGTTCCAACTCCCCAACGGGCTCGGGAGAGGTTGAGTCCTCCGAAACATGACCCACCAAACCGCGCTTCTTAACACCCGCCCGCTCAACCCGGAAGCCAGCTGCACCAATGTGTCGGAGGGAACATTGTTGAAAATCAGCCTGCAGGCGCCCGGCCCGCCACAAGGAGTCAGCCTGCAGGCGCCCGGCCCGCCACAAGGAGTCAGCCTGCAGGCGCCCGGCCCGCCACAAGGAGTCAGCCTGCAGGCGCCCGGCCCGCCACAAGGAGTCAGCCTGCAGGCGCCCGGCCCGCCACAAGGAGTCAGCCTGCAGGCGCCCGGCCCGCCACAAGGAGTCAGCCTGCAGGCGCCCGGCCCGCCACAAGGAGTCAGCCTGCAGGCGCCCGGCCCGCCACAAGGAGTCAGCCTGCAGGCGCCCGGCCCGCCACAAGGAGTCGCTAGAGCGCAATGAGCCAAGTAAAGCCCCACCGGCCAAACCCTCCTCTAACCCGGACGACACTGGGCCAAACCCTCCACTAACCCGGACGACACTGGGCCAAACCCTCCCCTAACCCGGACGACACTGGGCCAAACCCTCCTCTAACCCGGACGACACTGGGCCAAACCCTCCCCTAACCCGGACGACACTGGGCCAATTGTGCGCTTTATGGGACTCTCGGTCACGGCCGGTTGTGACACAGCCTGGGATCGAACCAGAGTCTGTAGTGACGCCTCAAACACTGCGATGCAGTGCCTTGCGCCGCTCGGGAGGCCCCCACTGTTCTTTAATGAATTAGAGAGTTGCACCCCCACCTACCAAACAGACTCAGCAACCCATGTGTGTGTGTGTGTGTGTGTGTGTGTGTGTGTGTGTGTGTGTGTGTGTATATGAATGTGTATTCATCAAAAATTATTACTGTGTGCATGTTTGTGTGTGTGTTTATGCATGTGTGTCGAAAGGGGAGGGCGTGGCCATGGCCTGCCTAAGACTGATGGTGATTGGCAGATAGATTAGACAGTAAAGATATTTAGTTTACCTTGTCTTTTAGCCTCCTCCTCAGCCTCTCCTTGGATGACTGCAGCAGGCTGACTTTAGGGCCCTCGTCCAGCTGGCTGTCCCTGTGCTTGTCACTCCCCGTCGGGCTCTGGCCCTTCTCCTGGCCCCCAGGCTGGCTGGGAAGCCCCTCACTGGGGCCCCTGGAGCTCTCTGTCTCCAGCCTGGTGCTGGTCTCCTCTGCCTTCACATTCTTTGTCTCTTTGGTGTTTCTGAGTGGTGCCCCCCCTCTGTCCCTGTCTCCCATTGGGTATTCCCCTCTGTCCCTGTCTCCCATTGGGTATTCCCCTCTGTCCCTGTCTCCCGTTGTGGTTGCCCCCCCTCTGTCCCTGTCTCCCATTGTGGTTGCCCCCCCTCTGTCCCTGTCTCCCGTTGTGGTTGCCCCCCCTCTGTCCCTGTCTCCCGTTGTGGTTGCCCCCCCTCTGTCCCTGTCTCCCGTTGTGGTTGCCCCCCCTCTTTCCCCGTCTCCCGTTGGTGCCCCCCTGTCCCTGTCTCCCGTTGTGGTTGCCCCCCCTCTGTCCCTGTCTCCCGTTGGTGCCCCCCTGTCCCTGTCTCCCGTTGTGGTTGCCCCCCCTCTGTCCCTGTCTCCCGTTGTGGTTGCCCCCCCTCTGTCCCTGTCTCCCGTTGTGGTTGCCCCCCCTCTGTCCCTGTCTCCCGTTGTGGTTGCCCCCCCTCTGTCCCTGTCTCCCGTTGTGGTTGCCCCCCCTCTGTCCCTGTCTCCCGTTGTGGTTGCCCCCCCTCTGTCCCTGTCTCCCGTTGTGGTTGCCCCCCCTCTGTCCCTGTCTCCCGTTGGTGCCTCCCCCCTGTTCCTGTCTCCCGTTTGCGCCCCCCCTCGTTCCCTGTCTCCCGTTGTGGTTGCCCCACTGCCCCTGTCTCCCGTTGGTGCCCCCCCTCTGTCCCTGTCTCCCGTTGGTGCCTCCTCCCTGTCCCTGTCTCCCGTTGTGGTTGCCCCCCCTCGGTCCCTGTCTCCCGTTGGTGCCCCCCCTCTGTCCCTGTCTCCCGTTGGTGCCCCCCCTCTGTCCCTGTCTCCCGTTGGTGCCCCCCCTCTGTCCCTGTCTCCCGTTGGTGGCCCCCCTCTGTCCCTGTCTCCCGTTGGTGGCCCCCCTCTGTCCCTGTCTCCCGTTGGTGGCCCCCCTCTGTCCCTGTCTCCCGTTGGTGCCCCCCCTCGGTCCCTGTCTCCCGTTGGTGCCCCCCCTCGGTCCCTGTCTCCCGCTGTGGTTGCCCCCCTGTCCCTGTCACCTGCCGGGCCCCCTTGCCCCTGCAGTCCCTGTCCTACCCCCTGCCCCTTCTGGTTGTGGTGCCAGCGGCGATTCTGGCTATAGCCGTGGTGGGCGGGTCCCTGACGCTGCCCGCCATGGCCCTGGAACTGTTGCCCGTGGCTACCTCCACGCTGTCCTCCTTGCTGCTGCTGTTGGTCACGAGGGTATCTACCATGACCCCCCGGCCCGGGCTGCTGCTGGTCATTCTGTTGCTGATTGACCGGTTGTTGTTGAGATGGAGGTTGTTGTCGTTGTGGCGACTGCTGCTGAGGATTCTGGGTCTTCCTGTCTCCTCCCCCTCCCGGAGGTCTCTGCTGCTGCTGTCTCCTGTAATGAAAGGAGCAGGGAGGGGTAAGGGTTCTGTTACCCACATGGCAAAGCGTGACACGATGACGCTACTCTGCCTGGCAAGCCTGAACCAAGCCAGCCACCCCTGTCAGAGTACCATGGCTGAATCCACACCCATCTGTTCTGTTCAGCCCTGTGACATCATCACTTCCTCTCTCTGTCTGTTCTCTGTTGACCGTCTATTGTAACAGTCCCACTCTCTCAGTCTGCCTGTTCAACACGCCTGGTCTCCCCGACACAGATCTATCAGCCTAGTGGTCACTGCTTTCAGATAGGACAGACACTAATGATAGAACCCAACACCACAGACACTAATGATATAATGATATATACTACTGATATATACTATACTAATGATATAACACCACAGACACTAATGATAGAACCCAACACCACAGACACTAATGATAAGACCTATCTGTGGTGTTGGGTTCTAAGCTATGACGAGGGAGGCCTGTGTTTATATAAACAGTAGGTGCGTCCCCATGTGACGTGGGTCTTCACTAGATGACTGACACAACAGGATTAGGAACATTTCCTGTTGTTATCTTCATTAGTCTCAGTCCAACTGGCCCTTTACATTACATGTCTGTTTGGGGTCTAATAGCATGTCGTCTGTCAGGTATCAACCCGTTGACTGAAATGTATCAGTTTACACTATGACATTCAACTGAAAAAATTACTTTTTCAACATGCCTTTAAATGTATTTATTTGTAACTATCAAACCATCCTAAACGACACTCAAACATCATTCTAACCCTTCAGGCCTAAACAACACCATCCAATATATCTCTAGCTGATCTTTCTACTGCTCGTCTTTAAATTCAACAGCGCGCCCACAGAGATATGGAAAACATAAAGCAGACCAATCCAATCGCACATCAATTCTCTCTCCTTCTCTTTAAACATGGGCCAGGGATACGTAACAAGTCAGTCAGCCAGTCTGTCTGTTTCCAGAACTGCAGTGATATGTAACAAGCCAGTCAGCCAGTCTGTCTGTTTCCAGAACTGCAGTGATATGTAACAAGCCAGTCAGCCAGTCTGTCTGTTTCCAGAACTGCAGTGATATGTAACAAGCCAGTCAGCCAGTCTGTCTGTTTCCAGAACTGCAGTGATATGTAACAAGCCAGTCAGCCAGTCTGTCTGTTTCCAGAACTGCAGTGATATGTAACAAGCCAGTCAGCCAGTCTGTCTGTTTCCAGAACTGCAGTGATATGTAACAAGCCAGTCAGCCAGTCTGTCTGTTTCCAGAACTGCAGTGATATGTAACAAGCCAGTCAGCCAGTCTGTCTGTTTCCAGAACTGCAGTGATATGTAACAAGCCAGTCAGCCAGTCTGTCTGTTTCCAGAACTGCAGTGATATGTAACAAGCCAGTCAGCCAGTCTGTCTGTTTCCAGAACTGCAGTGATATGTAACAAGTCAGTCAGCCAGTCTGTCTGTTTCCAGAACTGCAGTGATATGTAACAAGCCAGTCAGCCAGTCTGTCTGTTTCCAGAACTGCAGTGATATGTAACAAGCCAGTCAGCCAGTCTGTCTGTTTCCAGAACTGCAGTGATATGTAACAAGCCAGTCAGCCAGTCTGTCTGTTTCCAGAACTGCAGTGATACGTAACAAGTCAGTCAGCCAGTCTGTCTGTTTCCAGAACTGCAGTGATATGTAACAAGCCAGTCAGCCAGTCTGTCTGTTTCCAGAACTGCAGTGATATGTAACAAGTCAGTCAGCCAGTCTGTCTGTTTCCAGAACTGCAGTGATATGTAACAAGCCAGTCAGCCAGTCTGTCTGTTTCCAGAACTGCAGTGACATGTAACAAGCCAGTCAGCCAGTCTGTCTGTTTCCAGAACTGCAGTGATATGTAACAAGTCAGCCAGCCAGCCAGTCTGTTTCCAGAACGGCAGTGATATGTAACAAGTCAGTCAGCCAGTCTGTCTGTTTCCAGAACTGCAGTGATATGTAACAAGCCAGTCAGCCAGTCTGTCTGTTTCCAAAACTGCAGTGATATGTAACAAGTCAGTCAGCCAGTATGTCTGTTTCCAGAACTGCAGTGATATGTAACAAGCCAGTCAGTCAGTCTGTCTGTTTCCAGAACTGCAGTGATATGTAACAAGCCAGTCAGCCAGTCTGTCTGTTTCCAGAACGGCAGTGATATGTAACAAGTCAGTCAGCCAGTCTGTCTGTTTCCAGAACTGCAGTGATATGTAACAAGTCAGCCAGCCAGCCAGTCTGTTTCCAGAACGGCAGTGATATGTAACAAGTCAGTCAGCCAGTCTGTCTGTTTCCAGAACTGCAGTGATATGTAACAAGCCAGTCAGCCAGTCTGTCTGTTTCCAGAACGGCAGTGATATGTAACAAGTCAGTCAGCCAGTCTGTCTGTTTCCAGAACTGCAGTGATATGTAACAAGTCAGCCAGCCAGCCAGTCTGTTTCCAGAACGGCAGTGATATGTAACAAGTCAGTCAGCCAGTCTGTCTGTTTCCAGAACTGCAGTGATATGTAACAAGTCAGCCAGCCAGCCAGTCTGTCTGTTTCCAGAACTGCAGTGATATGTAACAAGTCAGCCAGTCTGTCTGTTTCCAGAACGGCAGTGATATGTAACAAGTCAGCCAGCCAGTCTGTCTGTTTCCAGAACTGCAGTGATATGTAACAAGTCAGCCAGCCAGTCTGTCTGTTTCCAGAACGGCAGTGATATGTAACAAGTCAGCCAGCCAGTCTGTCTGTTTCCAGAACTGCAGTGATATGTAACAAGCCAGTCAGCCAGTCTGTCTGTTTCCAGAACTGCAGTGATATGTAACAAGCCAGTCAGCCAGTCTGTCTGTTTCCAGAACTGCAGTGATATGTAACAAGCCAGTCAGCCAGTCTGTCTGTTTCCAGAACTGCAGTGATATGTAACAAGCCAGTCAGCCAGTCTGTCTGTTTCCAGAACGGCAGTGATATGTAACAAGTCAGCCAGCCAGTCTGTCTGTTTCCAGAACTGCAGTGATATGTAACAAGTCAGCCAGCCAGTCTGTCTGTTTCCAGAACGGCAGTGATATGTAACAAGTCAGCCAGCCAGTCTGTCTGTTTCCAGAACTGCAGTGATATGTAACAAGTCAGCCAGCCAGTCTGTCTGTTTCCAGAACTGCAGTGATATGTAACAAGTCAGCCAGCCAGCCAGTCTGTCTGTTTCCAGAACGGCAGTGATATGTAACAAGTCAGCCAGCCAGTCTGTCTGTTTCCAGAACTGCAGTGATATGTAACAAGTCAGTCAGCCAGTCTGTCTGTTTCCAGAACTGCAGTGATATGTAACAAGTCAGCCAGCCAGTCTGTCTGTTTCCAGAACTGCAGTGATATGTAACAAGTCAGCCAGCCAGTCTGTCTGTTTCCAGAACTGCAGTGATATGTAACAAGTCAGTCAGCCAGTCTGTCTGTTTCCAGAACTGCAGTGATATGTAACAAGCCAGTCAGCCAGTCTGTCTGTTTCCAGAACTGCAGTGATATGTAACAAGCCAGTCAGCCAGTCTGTCTGTTTCCAGAACTGCAGTGATATGTAACAAGTCAGTCAGCCAGTCTGTCTGTTTCCAGAACTGCAGTGATATGTAACAAGTCAGCCAGCCAGTCTGTCTGTTTCCAGAACTGCAGTGATATGTAACAAGCCAGTCAGCCAGTCTGTCTGTTTCCAGAACGGCAGTGATATGTAACAAGTCAGCCAGCCAGTCTGTCTGTTTCCAGAACTGCAGTGATATGTAACAAGCCAGTCAGCCAGTCTGTCTGTTTCCAGAACTGCAGTGATATGTAACAAGCCAGTCAGCCAGTCTGTCTGTCTGTTTCCAGAACTGCAGTGATATGTAACAAGTCAGTCAGCCAGTCTGTCTGTCTGTTTCCAGAACTGCAGTGATATGTAACAAGTCAGTCAGCCAGTCTGTCTGTCTGTTTCCAGAACTGCAGTGATATGTAACAAGCCAGTCAGCCAGTCAGTCTGTCTGTTTCCAGAACTGCAGTGATATGTAACAAGTCAGTCAGCCAGTCTGTCTGTCTGTTTCCAGAACTGCAGTGATATGTAACAAGTCAGTCAGCCAGTCTGTCTGTCTGTTTCCAGAACTGCAGTGATATGTAACAAGCCAGTCAGCCAGTCAGTCTGTCTGTTTCCAGAACTGCAGTGATATGTAACAAGTCAGTCAGCCAGTCTGTCTGTCTGTTTCCAGAACTGCAGTGATATGTAACAAGCCAGTCAGCCAGTCAGTCTGTCTGTTTCCAGAACGGCAGTGATATGTAACAAGTCAGTCAGCCAGTCTGTCTGTCTGTTTCCAGAACTGCAGTGATATGTAACAAGTCAGTAAGCCAGTCTGTCTGTTTCCAGAACGGCAGTGATATGTAACAAGCCAGTCAGCCAGTCTGTCTGTTTCCAGAACTGCAGTGATATGTAACAAGCCAGCCAGCCAGTCTGTCTGTTTCCAGAACGGCAGTGATATGTAACAAGCCAGTCAGCCAGTCTGTCTGTTTCCAGAACTGCAGTGATATGTAACAAGCCAGTCAGCCAGTCTGTCTGTTTCCAGAACTGCAGTGATATGTAACAAGCCAGTCAGCCAGTCTGTCTGTTTCCAGAACTGCAGTGATATGTAACAAGCCAGTCAGCCAGTCTGTCTGTTTCCAGAACTGCAGTGATATGTAACAAGCCAGTCAGCCAGTCTGTCTGTTTCCAGAACTGCAGTGATATGTAACAAGTCAGTCAGCCAGTCTGTCTGTTTCCAGAACTGCAGTGATATGTAACAAGCCATTCAGCCAGTCTGTCTGTTTCCAGAACTGCAGTGATATGTAACAAGCCAGTCAGCCAGTCTGTCTGTTTCCAGAACTGCAGTGATATGTAACAAGTCAGCCAGCCAGTCAGTCTGTCTGTTTCCAGAACTGCAGTGATATGTAACAAGTCAGCCAGCCAGTCTGTCTGTTTCCAGAACTGCAGTGATATGTAACAAGTCAGCCAGCCAGTCAGTCTGTCTGTTTCCAGAACTGCAGTGATATGTAACAAGTCAGTCAGCCAGTCTGTCTGTTTCCAGAACTGCAGTGATATGTAACAAGCCAGTCAGCCAGTCTGTCTGTTTCCAGAACTGCAGTGATATGTAACAAGCCAGTCAGCCAGTCTGTCTGTTTCCAGAACTGCAGTGATATGTAACAAGTCAGTCAGCCAGTCTGTCTGTTTCCAGAACGGCAGTGATATGTAACAAGTCAGTCAGCCAGTCTGTCTGTTTCCAGAACTGCAGTGATATGTAACAAGTCAGTCAGCCAGTCTGTCTGTTTCCAGAACTGCAGTGATATGTAACAAGTCAGTCAGCCAGTCTGTCTGTTTCCAGAACTGCAGTGATATGTAACAAGCCAGTCAGCCAGTCTGTCTGTTTCCAGAACTGCAGTGATATGTAACAAGTCAGTCAGCCAGTCTGTCTGTTTCCAGAACTGCAGTGATATGTAACAAGCCAGTCAGCCAGTCTGTCTGTTTCCAGAACTGCAGTGATATGTAACAAGCCATTCAGCCAGTCTGTCTGTTTCCAGAACTGCAGTGATATGTAACAAGCCAGTCAGCCAGTCTGTCTGTTTCCAGAACTGCAGTGATATGTAACAAGTCAGTCAGCCAGTCTGTCTGTTTCCAGAACTGCAGTGATATGTAACAAGCCAGTCAGCCAGTCTGTCTGTTTCCAGAACTGCAGTGATATGTAACAAGCCAGTCAGCCAGTCTGTCTGTTTCCAGAACTGCAGTGATATGTAACAAGCCAGTCAGCCAGTCTGTCTGTCTGTTTCCAGAACTGCAGTGATATGTAACAAGCCAGTCAGCCAGTCTGTCTGTTTCCAGAACTGCAGTGATATGTAACAAGCCAGTCAGCCAGTCTGTCTGTTTCCAGAACTGCAGTGATATGTAACAAGTCAGTCAGCCAGTCTGTCTGTTTCCAGAACTGCAGTGATATGTAACAAGCCAGTCAGCCAGTCTGTCTGTTTCCAGAACTGCAGTGATATGTAACAAGCCAGTCAGCCAGTCTGTCTGTTTCCAGAACTGCAGTGATATGTAACAAGTCAGTCAGCCAGTCTGTCTGTTTCCAGAACTGCAGTGATATGTAACAAGCCAGTCAGCCAGTCTGTCTGTTTCCAGAACTGCAGTGATATGTAACAAGCCAGTCAGCCAGTCTGTCTGTTTCCAGAACTGCAGTGATATGTAACAAGTCAGTCAGCCAGTCTGTCTGTTTCCAGAACTGCAGTGATATGTAACAAGTCAGTCAGCCAGTCTGTCTGTTTCCAGAACTGCAGTGATATGTAACAAGTCAGTCAGCCAGTCTGTCTGTTTCCAGAACTGCAGTGATATGTAACAAGTCAGTCAGCCAGTCTGTCTGTTTCCAGAACTGCAGTGATATGTAACAAGCCAGTCAGCCAGTCTGTCTGTTTCCAGAACTGCAGTGATATGTAACAAGCCAGTCAGCCAGTCTGTCTGTTTCCAGAACTGCAGTGATATGTAACAAGCCAGTCAGCCAGTCTGTCTGTTTCCAGAACTGCAGTGATATGTAACAAGTCAGTCAGCCAGTCTGTCTGTTTCCAGAACTGCAGTGATATGTAACAAGCCAGTCAGCCAGTCTGTCTGTTTCCAGAACTGCAGTGATATGTAACAAGCCAGTCAGCCAGTCTGTCTGTTTCCAGAACTGCAGTGATATGTAACAAGTCAGTCAGCCAGTCTGTCTGTTTCCAGAACTGCAGTGATATGTAACAAGTCAGTCAGCCAGTCTGTCTGTTTCCAGAACTGCAGTGATATGTAACAAGTCAGTCAGCCAGTCTGTCTGTTTCCAGAACTGCAGTGATATGTAACAAGTCAGTCAGCCAGTCTGTCTGTTTCCAGAACTGCAGTGATATGTAACAAGCCAGTCAGCCAGTCTGTCTGTTTCCAGAACTGCAGTGATATGTAACAAGCCAGTCAGCCAGTCTGTCTGTTTCCAGAACTGCAGTGATATGTAACAAGCCAGTCAGCCAGTCTGTCTGTTTCCAGAACTGCAGTGATATGTAACAAGCCAGTCAGCCAGTCTGTCTGTTTCCAGAACTGCAGTGATATGTAACAAGCCAGTCAGCCAGTCTGTCTGTTTCCAGAACTGCAGTGATATGTAACAAGCCATTCAGCCAGTCTGTCTGTTTCCAGAACTGCAGTGATATGTAACAAGCCAGTCAGCCAGTCTGTCTGTTTCCAGAACTGCAGTGATATGTAACAAGCCAGTCAGCCAGTCTGTCTGTTTCCAGAACTGCAGTGATATGTAACAAGCCATTCAGCCAGTCTGTCTGTTTCCAAAACTGCAGTGATATGTAACAAGTCAGTCAGCCAGTCTGTCTGTTTCCAGAACTGCAGTGATATGTAACAAGCCAGTCAGCCAGTCTGTCTGTTTCCAGAACTGCAGTGATATGTAACAAGCCAGTCAGCCAGTCTGTCTGTTTCCAGAACTGCAGTGATATGTAACAAGCCAGTCAGCCAGTCTGTCTGTTTCCAGAACTGCAGTGATATGTAACAAGCCAGTCAGCCAGTCTGTCTGTTTCCAGAACTGCAGTGATATGTAACAAGTCAGTCAGCCAGTCTGTCTGTCTGTTTCCAGTACTACTGTATTCTCTAGGGGAGCCGGCTCCCTACACGGCCGGCTCCCTACACGGCCGGCTCCCTACACGGCCGGCTCCCTACCGGCCGGCTCCCTACCGGCCGGCTCCCTACACGGCCGGCTTCCTACACGGCCGGCTTCCTACACGGCCGGCTCCCTACACGGCCGGCTCCCTACACGGCCGGCTCCCTACACGGCCGGCTTCCTACACGGCCGGCTCCCTACACGGCCGGCTTCCTACACGGCCGGCTTCCTACACGGCCGGCTCCCTACACGGCCGGCTCCCTACACGGCCGGCTCCCTACACGGCCGGCTCCCTACACGGCCGGCTCCCTACACGGCCGGCTCCCTACACGGCATCTACAGCTTTTCATTAGTAGACCATTAGTATAATATTCTGAGTGCTCAGTCCTCTGCTCTGCTATCGTGTTATATGTTTATCTGGGCTATTTCTGCCATTACAGGGCTAGGCAGCACCCAGAGCTATGTTAGCGTAGCCTAGCGTAGGGGAGGGGAGTGCTGTGTGTGTGGTGGTTATTAAACTGATATGTGACAGTAGACGTGAGGGTCACAGGGAAGAGTCGTGGTGCCCTGTGTAACGGTAGTAGGTACGAGCTAGCTTCCTGAACCCACCATGTTTATATCAAACTATATTGAAACCCTCCGCCTGTCTAGGACACTCAAGCAGTATAGAGGCTATACATGTCACAACAACAGTCCAAATACAACCATGTCCTATAATCTAACACACAAAATGAACGTCGTTTCGAAACACACTGGGTGTACAAAACATCAGGAACACCTTCCTAATACTGAGTTTCACCCCGTTCTCCCTCAGAACAGACTCAATGTGTCGGGGCATGGACTCTACAAGGTATCGAAAGCGTTCCACAGGAATGCTGGCCCCATGTTGACCCAATGCTGGTCCAAATGGAATGGATGACCTTTGGGTGGTGGACCATTCTTGACACACAAGGGAAACTGATGAGCATGAAAAACCCAGGAGCATTGCAGTTCTTGACACACTCAAACCCTGTTCAAAGTCACACATCTTTTGTCTTTCCCATTCACCCTCTGAATAGCACACATACACAATCCATGTCTCAGTTGACTCCAGGCTTAAATATCCTTCTTTATCTTGACGGATTGAAGTATATTTAACAAGTGACATCAATAAGGGATCATAGCTTTCACCTGGACAGTCTGTGTCATGGAAAAGAGCAGGTGTTCTTAATGTTTTGTAGTGAATATCAAAGCAATAACTGAATATGCACATCTCATTACAACTCTGATATAGAGCAGTACATTTCACAGAGACTAGTAGTTATGGATGTGGTTGGTCCTAGTCTAGTATAAGATCCTAATACCATTTCTGTCTGTCTGTCTGTCTGTCTGACTGACCTTCTGTCAGATGTTTTGTGACAAGGTCCCCGGGATGGGAAAAGGAATCTTAGCGATCACGTCTGACGGCCTCAGCCAGACAAGCAGAAACACATTGCAGCAAGCGTGCACATACAGACCTTACTTCACCCCTCACTTGCACAATAATTACGACCATAATAATTTAATGAACTTACGTAACGTTCCCCCCCAGACGCTCGTAGTGCTTAACATAATGAGGGGGATCCTCACCTGACCCCCCTTTAACATGGATCCTGAGTGGCGCAGTGGTCTAAGACACTGCATCTCAGTGCAAGAGGCGTCACTGCAGTCCCTGGTTCAAATCCAGGCTGCATCACATCAGGATGTGATTGGGAGTCCCATAGGGCGGCGCACAACTGTCCCAGCGTGGTCCGCGTTTGGCCGGGGTTGGCCATCATTGTAAATAAGAATTTGTTCTTAACTCACTTACCTAGTTTAAAAAAAAGGTTACATGAATATAAAAATGAATAAAAACCATGCATCTACCCCATCCTGTCTTCCTGTCCTCCTGTCTTCCTGTCCTCCTGTCCTCCTCAACACCAACAGCACTTCACCTTTGTACCCTCCAGCCCACCCTGCTCATAAAAACATGCACCCGGAACAATCTCAACCTTTTCACCCCAAAGCTTTATAGTGAGCTGTGAGTGTCGCCACTGTCAGACCAACGGAGGAGAGGCTGGGGGTGTCAGACCAACGGAGGAGAGGCTGGGGGTGTCAGACCAACGGAGGCGAGGCTGAGGGTGTCAGACCATTGGTGGAGAGGCTGGGGGTGTCAGACCAACGGAGGCGAGGCTGAGGGTGTCAGACCATTGGTGGAGAGGCTGGGGGTGTCAGACCGATGGAGGAGAGGCTGGGGGTGTCAGACCAACGGAGGAGAGGCTGGGGGTGTCAGACCAACGGAGGAGAGGCTGGGGGTGTCAGACCAACGGAGGAGAGGCTGGGGGTGTCAGACCAACGGAGGAGAGGCTGGGGGTGTCAGACCAACGGAGGAGAGGCTGGGGGTGTCAGACCAACGGAGGAGAGGCTGGGTGTGTCAGACCAATGGTGGAGAGGCTGGGGGTGGGACTGACAGGCTCAAAATGAAGACGGTCCTAGGGCCCCAGGTTCCATGCTATTCTAAGACTTTATGAGCGTTAACCCCGGGACTGACCCCGACCCATCGTGTGTGTGTGTGTGTGTGTGTGTGACTTAGACTTGTATTACAGCTGCATCTCCAGAGTGTTTCATGGTAAAATACTCAGACGAGGAAAGAGTAACAGCACATAGTCCATCACTGTCTTCAGCTAAACAATCACTCAATTTACAGCATAAGGCCAAAGACACACCAGAATAGCTTTTCAAAAGGTGTTCAGTGTTCCTGAGTGGTCTAGTCTCAGTCCTCGACAGTGTTTCATGGTTTGAATAGCCATGGGCAGAAGAGAGAAACCGCACACTGTCCAGTAGTCTTATGGATTCACCAAATAGACAGGAAGTGGAGAGGTGCATAAAGACTGTCGGAGGATATTAAGTAGAACGATTCACAATTTGAAGAAGAAGTGTTCCAAATGTTTTTCATGTCAAACGGTAGAAAGAGAAGTTCAGGCGTTGCCGTAGTTTTGATTTCAACTTTCCCACAAAAGGCTCCGTCTGAACCTTGAAACATTCACCTTTAATAATGCTTTTAACATTTTAACACTTTTCAACAGGAGAGGAAAAGTCCGCTTCTTACAGACGTTTTCCTTAACAAATGTTTTGGAACTTTTCTTAGCTTGTAAAGCACACTGTCACTGTCTGGCAATATCAAAACAGAGGGAACATTTTAGAAGTGTCTTTTTTTTTTTTTAAGCCACTTGAGTGGTCAAAAGGGAGAATTTTATAATAAGAGACCTTGAATATGTTCTCCTGATGTCAATACAACAGCATCACGTTGATGTCTTTATTGGCTGTCTGAAAAGTAATGATCTATCGAGCAGGAGATTAAATAAAGTGCAGAATAATTCTGCCCACAACATTTATTGGGCTTTAAACTCAAATGTACTGCAAATGTACAAAGACTCGGATGAATAAAGGTTGCTAACGTTCAACACATAACAATAGGTCTCCAGACTGACTACACCAGGATGCCGACTACACCAGGATGCCGACTACACCAGGATGCCGACTACACCAGGATGCCGACTACACCAGGATGCCGACTACACCAGGACGGTGCTTCCGTGTCCCCTGAGGCACTAAGCTGAGCGAGAAGAGAGCAGGAGACAGGTGTCAAGGTGAAGAGGGAATAAGAGAGGAGAGCTTTCTGCTAAAGGATGGTGTTATAAAAGAGACACAGGTGATTTAGTCCTGAGCTCCAGACGGCTGTGTGTGTGTGAACATTTACAGCATGTCTATCCATCAGCCTCGCTGGTCCCCTCTCCTGGGGGGCCAGATCAGTGTATAGTATTCTAGTAGGTAGGTAAGATAAAAGCTTTGAGGGAGACGTGTGGAGTCCGTCTGCTCCTATTATTCATATACAGCAAAGACTCAGCCATGGGGATAACTCAGCAGGAACCTGTTCTGGTCGAGTTAATGAACTAAAGCATAGAACCATGAATAATAGATCAGCAGAAAATTACATGACAGAGCCAATGATCTATGCATGCCCTGGATTCTAACTTACATACAGAACATGTACCATAGTGTTTCTTAGTCTGGTTAAGAGTCTAATCAGGTTTTACCATTGTTATCTCCCATGAGTCTGATACTTATCATGCCGTGTGTGTGTGTGTGTGTGTGTGTGTGTGTGTGTGTGTTTCCATCCGGATAAAGAGGTTAATAAAAACTTGATGAAGATGCACTTCCCTCCTCTCCTCTCCACCCTCCTCTCCTCTCCACCCTCCTCTCCTATCCAGCCTCCTCTCCTCTCCACCCTCCTCTCCTCTCCACCCTCCTCTCCTCTCCTCCTCCTCTCCTCTCCTCTCCACCTCCTCTCCTCTCCTCTCCACCCTCCTCTCCTCTCCTCTCCTATCCAGCCTCCTCTCCTCTCCACCCTCCTCTCCTCTCCTATCCAGCCTCCTCTCCTCTCCTCTCCACCCTCCTCTCCTATCCAGCCTCCTCTCCTATCCAGCCTCCTCTCCTATCCACCCTCCTCTCCTCTCCTATCCACCCTCCCCTCCTCTCCTATCCACCCTCCCCTCCTCTCCTCTCCTCTCTACCCTCCTCTCCTATCCACCCTCTCCTCTCCTATCCACCCTCCTCTCCACCCCCTCCTCTCCTATCCACCCTCCTCCTCTCCTATCCACCCTCCTCCTCTCCTCTCCAGCCTCCTCTCCTCTCCTATCCACCCTCCTCCGCTCCTTCCCTATCCACCCTCCTCCTCTCCTTCCCTATCCACCCTCCTCCGCTCCTTCCCTATCCACCCTCCTCCGCTCCTTCCCTATCCACCCACCTCCGCTCCTTCCCTATCCACCCTCCTCCTCTCCTTCCCTATCCACCCTCCTCCTCTCCTTCCCTATCCACCCTCCTCCTCTCCTTCCCTATTCACCCTCCTCCTCTCCTTCCCTATCCACCCTCCTCCTCTCCTTCCCTATCCACCCTCCTCCTCTCCTTCCCTATCCACCCTCCTCCTCTCCTTCCCTATCCACCCTCCTCCTCTCCTCCCTTATCCACCCTCCTCTCCACCTCCTCTCCTTCCCTATCCACCCTCCTCCTCTCCTTCCCTATCTACCCTCCTCCTTTCTTTCCCTATCCACCCTCCTCCTTTCTTCCCTATCCACCCTCCTCCTCTCCTTCCCTATCCACCCTCCTCCTCTCCTTCCCTTATCCACCCTCCTCCTCTCCTTCCCTTATCCACCCTCCTCCTCTCCTCCCTTATCCACCCTCCTCTCCACCTCCTCCTTCCCTATCCACCCTCCTCCTCTCCTTCCCTATCCACCCTCCTCCTCTCCTTCCCTATCCACCCTCCTCCTCTCCTTCCCTATCCACCCTCCTCCGCTCCTTCCCTATCCACCCTCCTCCGCTCCTTCCCTATCCACCCTCCTCCGCTCCTTCCCTATCCACCCTCCTCCGCTCCTTCCCCTATCCACCCTCCTCCTCTCCTTCCCTATCCACCCTCCTCCTCTCCTTCCCTATCCACCCTCCTCTCCTCCGTCCTTCCCTACTCCATCCTCCTCCTCTCCTTCCCCTACCACCCTCCTCCTCTCCTTCCCTATCCACCCTCCTCCTCTCCTTCCCTATCCACCCTCCTCCGCCTCCTTCCCCTACCACCTCCTCCTCTCCTTCCCCTACCACCCTCCTCCTCTCCTTCCCTATCCACCCTCCTTCTTCTCCTTCCCTACCACCCTCCTCCTTCCTCTCCTTCCTCCTCCTCTCCTTCCCTATCCACCCTCCTCCGCTCCTTCTCATCCACCTTCTCCTCCTCCTTCCCTACCACCCTCCTCTCCTTCCCTATCCACCCTCCTCTCCTTCCCTATCCACCCTCCTCCTCTCCCTCCCCATCCACCCTCCTCTCCTTCCCTATCCACCCTCCTCCTCTCCTTCCCATCCACCCTCCTCCTCTCCTTCCCTATCCACCCTCCTCCTCTCCTTCCCCATCCACCCTCCTCCTCCTCCTTCCCATCATCCTCCCGTCCTTCCTCATCCACCCTCCTCCTCTCCTTCCCTATCCACCCTCCTCCTCTCCTTCCCTATCCACCCTCCTCCTCTCCTCCCATATCCACCCTCCTCCTCCCCTCCTGGGCGTGTCTCTACTTTACCTGGTACTGACCAGTCGTTTCCCCCCGGGCGGCAGCAGCACGGTTAGGTCTAGATGGTCCTGGATGATGTGGTGCAACCCGTAAAAGCAGCATGACAGTGTGTTTGGAATGGAGGATCACGAGGATGGAAAACACAAGAGGACACAAAGCAAGAGGGGAAGGGAGAGGGAATGGGAGGGGAGGAGAGGGAATGGGAGGGGAGGGAGAGGGATGGGGAGGGGAGAGGGAATGGGGAGGGGAGGGAGAGGGAATGGGGAGGGAGAGGAATGGGGAGGCAGCAGAAGGCAGGAGGGGAGAGGGAGGGAATGGGAGGGGAGGAGTGGGAATGGGGAGGGGAGAGGGAGGAATGGAGAGGGGATGAGAGGGAATGGGAGGGGAGAGGGAGGAGAGGGAATGGGGAGGGAGGAGGGAATGGGGGCAAGGAGAGGGATGGGGAGGGAGGAGAGGGAATGGGGAGGGGAGAGGAAGGAGAGGGGAGGAGAGGGAATGGAGGGAAGAGGAGGAGAGGGAATGGGGAGGGGAAGGAATTGGGGAGGGGAGAGGGAGGAGAGGGAATGGGGAGGGGAGGAGAGGAATGGGGAGGGGGAAGGAATGGGGAAGGGGAGGAGAGGAATGGGGAGGGGGCAGGAGAGGGAATGGGAGGGGGCAGAAGGGGAGGCAGGGGAGCAAAGGCAGTGGGAGGGGGAGGAGAGGGAATGGGGAGGGGAAGGAATGGGAATGGGGAGGGGAAGGAATGGGGAGGGAAGGAATGGGAGGGAGGGAGGAGAGGGATGGGAGGGGCAGGGGAGGAGAGGGAATGGGGAGGGGAAGGAATGGGGAGGGGGAGGAGAGGGAATGGGGAGGGGGAGGAGAGGGAATGGGAGGGGAGGAGAGGAATGGGGAGGGGGAGGAGAGGGAATGGGAGGGAGGAGAAGAATGGGCAGAGGGAGGAGGAGGAGAGGGAATGTGGGGAGGGAGGAGAGGGAATGGGGAGGGGAGGAGGAGGGAGAGGAATGGGGAGGGAAGGAATGGGGAGGGAGGAGAGGGAATGGGGAGGGGAGGAGAGGGAATGGGGAGGGGGAGGAGAGGGAATGGGAGGGGAGGAGAGGGAATGGGGAGGGAGGAGGAGGAGAGGGAATGGGAGGGAGGAGGAGGAGAGGGAATGGGGAGGGGGAGGAGAGGGAATGTGGAGGGAGGAGAGGGAATGTGGAGGGGGGGGGGGGGAATGGGGAGGGAGGGAGGAGGAGAGGGAATGGGGAGGGAGGAGGAGGAGAGGGATAGGGGTAGGGGAGGGCAGAGGAGAGGAAATGGGGGGAGGGGAGGAGAGGGAATGGGGAGGGGGAGGAGAAGGAATGGGGAGGAGGAGGAGGATAGAAGGAATGGAAGGGAGGAGGAGGAGAGGGAATGGGGAGGGAGGGGAGGAGGGAGGGGATGGGGAGGGGAGCAGGAGGAGAGGGGATGGGGAGGGGGAGAAGGAATGGGAAGGGGAGGAGAGGGAATGGGGAAAGGAGAGGGCATATGGGATGGGGAGAGGGAATGGGGAGGTATAAGGGCATATGGGATGGGGAGGGGAGGAAGAGGAGGAGAGGGAATGGGGGAGGAGAGGAAGAGGGAATGGGGAGGAGAGGAGAGGGAATGGGGAGGAGAGGAACATAGGAAGCAGTGCAGAGAGGAGGAGGAGAGGGAATGGGGAGGAGAGGAGAGGGAATGGGGAGAGCATATGGGATGGGGAGGGATGGACAACAAAACAACTACAGATTTAATTACACACTTCTACATGGCAACTAAAAAGTGGTATGAGAGATGACAGACAGACATAAACATGGATCTGCAGCTGGTTGCTGATAGCTGCTGTTGCCGTGACGCGACAGAGAACTTGCTGCCCTTACCTTGACGTGTCCAAATGACCCCATCCCCTACATAGTGCACTACCTGGTCACTTCACTATGGAAAAGGTTGCCATTTCGGGACACACAGGTTCTTCTCTGACCCAGACCAGCCAATCGATCCAGCCAGGAGTAGAGTTACCACAGACTACCTCAACGTTTAGATGTTTCATTATGTTCCAGACAGGTGCTTTATCGACTGGTGTATGGATTCACTACATTTATTAGCAGCAAAGACAGCTAACCTATTCCTGGTCCAATACTACTGTGTGTGTGTGTGTGTGTGTGTGTGTGTGTGTGTGTGTGTGTGTGTGTGTGTGTGTGTGTCCCCTCATCTGTGTCAACAAAGCAAACGTGAGGTCATCCTGGTTAGTCGGTAGTTGTAAGAGGAAAAGGAGGTAGATTCAAACCATGTGGTGAGACAGACAGGTAGACAGGCAGAGAGGCAGACAGGCAGAGAGGCAGACAGGCAGGCAGCGAGACAGACAGGCAGAGAGGCAGACAGGCAGGCAGCGAGACAGACAGGCAGAGAGACAGACAGGCAGAGAGACAGACAGGCAGAGAGACAGACAGGCAGAGAGACAGACAGGCAGAGAGACAGACAGGCAGAGAGACAGGCAGAGAGACAGCAGAGAGACAGGCAGAGTATTAGTAATTATATAGGATGGTGTGTATAGACAGTATAGACAGTAGTTATATAGGATGGTGTGTATAGACAGTAGTTATATTTAGGATGGTTTGTATAGACAGTGTAGACAGTAGTTATATAGGATGGTGTGTATAGACAGTAGTTATATAGGATGGTGTGTATAGACAGTATAGACAGTAGTTATACAGGATGGTGTATATAGGCAGTAGTTGTATAGGATGGTGTGTATAGACAGTATAGACAGTAGTTATATAGGATGGTGTGTATAGACAGTAGTTATACAGGATGGTGTGTATATACAGTAGTTATACAGGATGGTGTGTATAGACAGTAGTTATACAGGATGGTGTGTATATACAGTAGTTATACAGGATGGTGTGTATAGACAGTATAGACAGTAGTTATATAGGATGGTGTGTATAGGCAGTAGTTGTACAGGATGGTGTGTATAGACAGTAGTTATACAGGATGGTGTGTATAGACAGTAGTTATACAGGATGGTGTGTATAGACAGTAGTTATATAGGATGGTGTGTATAGGCAGTAGTTGTACAGGATGGTGTGTATAGACAGTAGTTATATAGGATGGTGTGTATAGACAGTAGTTATATAAGATGGTGTGTATAGACAGTAGTTATATAGGATGGTGTGTATAGACAGTAGTTATATAGGATGGTGTGTATAGACAGTAGTTATATAGGATGGTGTGTATAGACAGTAGTTATATAGGATGGTGTGTATAGACAGTAGTTATATAGGATGGTGTGTATAGACAGTAGTTATATAGGATGGTGTGTATAGACAGTAGTTATATAGGATGGTGTGTATAGACAGTAGTTATACAGGATGGTGTGTATAGACAGTATAGACAGTAGTTGTATAGGATGGTGTGTATAGACAGTAGTTATACAGGATGGTGTGTATAGACAGTATAGACAGTAGTTATATAGGATGGTGTGTATAGACAGTAGTTATATAGGATGGTGTGTATAGACAGTAGTTATAAATGGATGGTGTGTATAGACAGTAGTTATATAGGATGGTGTGTATAGACAGTAGTTGTATAGGATGGTGTGTATAGACAGTAGTTATACAGGATGGTGTGTATAGACAGTATAGACAGTAGTTGTATAGGATGGTGTGTATAGACAGTAGTTATATAGGATGGTGTGTATAGACAGTAGTTATAAATGGATGGTGTGTATAGACAGTAGTTATATAGGATGGTGTGTATAGACAGTAGTCATATAGGATGGTGTGTATAGACAGTAGTCATATAGGACGGTGTGTATAGACAGTAGTTATATAGAATGGTGTGTATAGACAGTAGTTATATAGGATGGTGTGTATAGACAGTAGTTATATAGGATGGTGTGTATAGACAGTAGTTATATAGGATGGTGTGTATAGACAGTAGTTATATAGGATGGTGTGTATAGACAGTATAGACAGTAGTTATATAGGATGGTGTGTATAGACAGTAGTTAGTTATATAGGATGGTGTGTATAGACAGTAGTTATATAGGACGGTGTGTATAGACAGTAGTTATATAGGATGAACCATGACTAGAATTAAGTATATACAGTGCATTCAGAAAGTACACAGATTCCTTGAATTTTCCAAATTTTGTTACGTTGCAACCTTATTCTAAAATTGATTCAAATTATTTATTTCCCCCCCTCATCAAGCTACACACAATATCCCATAATAAAAAACGAAAATATCCTATTTACATAAGTATTCAGACCCTTTACCCAGTACTTTGTTGAAGTACCTTTGGCAGCGATTACAGCCTCGAGTCTTCTTGGGTGTGATGCTTCAAGCTTGGGACACCTGTATTTGGGGAGTTTCTCCCATTCTTCTATGCAGATCCTCTCAAGCTCTGTCAGGTTGGATGGGGAGCTTCGCTGCACAGCTATTTTCAGGGCTCTCCAGGGATGTTTGATCGGGTTCAAGTCCGGGCTCTGGCTGGGCCACTCAAGGACATTCAGAGACTTGTCCCGAAGCCACTCCTGTGTTGTCTTGGCTGTGTGCTTAGGGTTGTTGCCCTGTTGTAAGGTGAACCTTCACCCCAGTCCTGAGCGCTCTGTTCATCTTTCCCTCGGTCCTGACCAGTCTCCCAGTTCCTGCCGCTGGAACACATCCCCACAGCATGATGCTGCCAACACCATGCTTCACCGTAGGGATGGTGCCAGGTTTCCTCTAGACGTGACACTTGGCATTCAGGCCAAAGAGTTAAATATTGGTTTCATCAGACCAGAGAATCTTGTTTCTCATGGTCAGAGGCCTTTAGGTGCCTTTTGGCAAACTCCAAGCGGGCTGTCATGTGCCTTTTATTGAGGAGTGGCTTCCGTTTGGCAACTCTACCTATAAAGGCCTGCTTGGTAGAGTGCTGCAGAGATGGTTGTCCTTCTGGAAGGTTCTCCCATCTCCACAGAGGAACTCTGGAGCTCTGTCAGAATGACCGTCAGGTTCTTTGGTCCCTGACCTGAGTCTCGGAGAGCTACGGACAATTCCTTCAACCTCATGGCCTGGTTTATGCTCTGACATGTACTGTCAACTGTGGGACCTTATATAGACTGTTACGTGCCTTTCCAAATAATGTCCAAGTTGTAGAAACATAAATGGAAATAGGATGTACGTGAGCTCAATTTTGAGTCTCATAGCATAGGGTCTGAATACTTAGTTTTTGTTTTTAATACATTTTCAACAATGTCTAAAAATCTGTTTTCGCTTTGTCATTATGGGTTATTGTGTAGATTTCACGAAGAAAAACATTTGTGTAATCAATTTTAGAATTGTGGAAAAGGGGAAGGGGGCTGAACACTTGGCAAACATATATATGTTAGGGGTTATATAATATCTGAAACATTGCAGTTAGGGGTTATATCATATCTCTGAAACATTGCAGTTAGGGGTTATATCATATCTCTGAAACATTGCAGTTAGGGGTTATATAATATCTCTGAAACATTGCAGTTAGGGGTTATATAATATCTCTGAAACATTGCAGTTAGGGGTTATATAATATCTGAAACATTACAGTTAGGGGTTATATCCTATCTCTGAAACATTGCAGTTAGTGGTTATATAATATTTGAAACATTGCAGTTAGGGGTTATATAATATCTGAAACATTGCAGTTAGGGGTTATATAATATCTGAAACATTGCAGTTAGGGGTTATATAATATCTGAAACATTGCAGACAGGGGTTATATAATATCTGAAACATTGCAGTTAGGGGTTATATAATATCTGAAACATTGCAGACAGGGGTTATATAATATCTCTGAAACATTGCAGACAGGGGTTATATAATATCTCTGAAACATTGCAGTTAGGGGTTATATAATATCTGAAACATTGCAGTTAGGGGTTATATAATATCTCTGAAACATTGCAGACAGGGGTTATATAATATCTGAAACATTGCAGTTAGGGGTTATATAATATCTGAAACATTGCAGTTAGTGGTTATATAATATCTGAAACATTGCAGTTAGTGGTTATATAATATCTGAAACATTGCAGTTAGGGGTTATATAATATCTGAAACATTGCAGACAGGGGTTATATAATATCTGAAACATTGCAGACAGGGGTTATATAATATCTGAAACATTGCAGTTAGGGGTTATATAATATCTGAAACATTGCAGTTAGTGGTTATATAATATCTGAAACATTGCAGTTAGTGGTTATATAATATCTGAAACATTGCAGTTAGTGGTTATATAATATCTGAAACATTGCAGTTAGGGGTTATATAATATCTGAAACATTGCAGACAGGGGTTATATAATATCTGAAACATTGCAGACAGGGGTTATATAATATCTGAAACATTGCAGTTAGGGGTTATATAATATCTGAAACATTGCAGTTAGGGGTTATATAATATCTCTGAAACATTGCAGACAGGGGTTATATAATATCTGAAACATTGCAGTTAGGGGTTATATAATATCTGAAACATTGCAGTTAGTGGTTATATAATATCTGAAACATTGCAGTTAGTGGTTATATAATATCTGAAACATTGCAGACAGGGGTTATATAATATCTGAAACATTGCAGTTAGGGGTTATATAATATCTCTGAAACATTGCAGTTAGGGGTTATATAATATCTCTGAAACATTGCAGACAGGGGTTATATAATATCTGAAACATTGCAGTCAGGGGTTATATAATATCTGAAACATTGCAGACAGGGGTTATATAATATCTGAAACATTGCAGTTAGGGGTTATATAATATCTCTGAAACATTGCAGTTAGTGGTTATATAATATCTGAAACATTGCAGACAGGGGTTATATAATATCTGAAACATTGCAGTTAGGGGTTATATAATATCTCTGAAACATTGCAGTTAGTGGTTATATAATATCTGAAACATTGCAGACAGGGGTTATATAATATCTGAAACGTTGCAACAGAAACAACTTTCCTGACAGGAAGATGAACATTCCTGTAAATCAGATCTAATCTCCACCCAGTTGACATGTCGGCTAAATTCAAAACATGTGTGCGTATCGTGTGTGTGTGTTTCCCCTACATGCACTTACCAGCGGCGCACCGAAACATGCCACCGCTAACACTGCCACCGCTGCTGAAAAAATCCTAGGGGAAACACTGTGTCTCCCTTCAAGACAGCAGCCCTAGCTGCCTCCCCCTTCCTTCCTCTGCAATCCACCGCAACTTCCTTCCACTGAACATAAGCCAGCAAAACAAGCCTTTCAGCAGAGCCATGGTTATGATGCTGTGTACACGTTCCGTCTTACTGTCCAGCAACAAATCAGGAACAAATTGCATCTGTAAATCATTCTAGATACATGTCCGTGTGTTTACTGTGTGTTTACTATGCACTGTGCGTGTACTGTGTGTTTACCGTTTACTGTGCGTTTAGTGTGTGTTTAGTGTATACTGTGTCTTCACTGTGTGTTTAGTGTTTACTGTGTGTTTACTGTGTTTAGTGTTTACTGTGTGTTTAGTGTTTACTGTGTGTTTAGTGTTTACTGTTTACTGTGTGTTTACTGTGTGTTTAGTGTTTACTGTGTCATTAGTGTTTACTGTGTCTTTAGTGTTTACTGTGTACTGTGTGTTTCAAATCAAGTCAAACTTTATTTCTCAGCGCCGAATACAACAAGTGTAGACCTTACCGTGAAATGCTTTCTTACAGGGCCTGAACCAACAGGGCAGTTCAAGAAGAGTTAAGAAATATTGACCAAATAAACTAAAGTAAAAAATAATAATAATAAAATGTAACACAATAACAATAATGTGTGGGGCTATACGCAGGGGGTACCGGTTAGTAATGAGACTATACGCAGGGGGTACCGGTTAGTAATGAGACTATACGCAGGGGGTACCGGTTAGTAATGAGACTATACGCAGGGGGTACCGGTTAGTAATGAGACTATACGCAGGGGGTACCGGTTAGTAATGAGGCTATATACAGGGGGTACCGGTTAGTAATGAGACTATACGCAGGGGGTACCGGTTAGTAATGAGACTATACGCAGGGGGTACCGGTTAGTAATGAGACTATACGCAGGGGGTACCGGTTAGTAATGAGACTATACGCAGGGGGTACCGGTTAGTAATGAGACTATACGCAGGGGGTACCGGTTAGTAATGAGACTATACGCAGGGGGTACCGGTTAGTAATGAGACTATACGCAGGGGGTACCGGTTAGTAATGAGACTATATACAGGGGGTACCGGTTAGTAATGAGACTATACGCAGGGGGTACCGGTTAGTAATGAGACTAAATACAGGGGGTACCGGTTAGTAATGAGACTATACACAGGGGGTACCGGTTAGTAATGAGACTAAATACAGGGGGTACCGGTTAGTAATGAGACTATACGCAGGGGGTACCGGTTAGTAATGAGACTAAATACAGGGGGTACCGGTTAGTAATGAGACTATATACAGGGGGTACCGGTTAGTAATGAGACTAAATACAGGGGGTACCGGTTAGTAATGAGACTATACACAGGGGGTACCGGTTAGTAATGAGACTAAATACAGGGGGTACCGGTTAGTAATGAGACTATATACAGGGGGTACCGGTTAGTAATGAGACTATACGCAGGGGGTACCGGTTAGTAATGAGACTATATACAGGGGGTACCGGTTAGTAATGAGACTATACACAGGGGGTACCGGTTAGTAATGAGACTATACGCAGGGGGTACCGGTTAGTAATGAGACTATATACAGGGGGTACCGGTTAGTAATGAGACTATATACAGGGGGTACCGGTTAGTAATGAGACTATACACAGGGGGTACCGGTTAGTAATGAGACTATACGCAGGGGGTACCGGTTAGTAATGAGACTATATACAGGGGGTACCGGTTAGTAATGAGACTATATACAGGGGGTACCGGTTAGTAATGAGACTATACACAGGGGGTACCGGTTAGTAATGAGACTATACACAGAGGGCACCGGTTAGTAATGAGACTATACACAGGGGGTACCGGTTAGTAATGAGACTATACACAGGGGGTACCGGTTAGTAATGAGACTATACACAGAGGGCACCGGTTAGTAATGAGACTATACGCAGGGGGTACCGGTTAGTAATGAGACTATACACAGAGGGCACCGGTTAGTTATGAGACTATACACAGGGGGTACCGGTTAGTAATGAGACTATACACAGGGGGTACAGGTTAGTAATGAGACTATACACAGGGGGTACCGGTTAGTAATGAGACTATACACAGGGGGTACCAGTTAGTAATGAGACTATACACAGGGGGTACCGGTTAGTAATGAGACTATACACAGGGGGTACAGGTTAGTAATGAGACTATACACAGGGGGTACCGGTTAGTAATGAGACTATACACAGGGGGTACCGGTTAGTAATGAGACTATACACAGGGGGTACCGGTTAGTAATGAGACTATACACAGAGGGTACCGGTTAGTAATGAGACTATATACAGGGGGTACCGGTTAGTAATGAGACTATACACAGGGGGTACCGGTTAGTAATGAGACTATACACAGGGGGTACCGGTTAGTAATGAGGCTATATACAGGGGGTACCGGTTAGTAATGAGACTATACACAGGGGGTACCGGTTAGTAATGAGACTATACACAGGGGGTACCGGTTAGTAATGAGACTATACACAGGGGGTACCGGTTAGTAATGAGACTATACACAGGGGGTACCGGTTAGTAATGAGACTATATACAGGGGGTACCGGTTAGTAATGAGACTATACACAGGGGATACAGGTTAGTAATGAGACTATATACAGGGGGTACCGGTTAGTAATGAGACTATACACAGGGGGTACCGGTTAGTAATGAGACTATACACAGGGGGTACCGGTTAGTAATGAGGCTATATACAGGTTAGTAATGAGGTTATACACAGGGGGTACCGGTTAGTAATGAGACTATATACAGGGGGTACCGGTTAGTAATGAGGCTATATACAGGTTAGTAATGAGGTTATACACAGGGGGTACCGGTTAGTAATGAGACTATACACAGGGGGTACCGGTTAGTAATGAGACTATACACAGGGGGTACCGGTTAGTAATGAGACTATATACAGGGGGTACCGGTTAGTAATGAGACTATACACAGGGGGTACAGGTTAGTAATGAGGTTATATACAGGGGGTAACGGTTAGTAATGAGGTTATACACAGGGGGTACCGATTAGTAATGAGGTTATATACAGGGGGTACCGGTTAGTAATGAGACTATATACAGGGGGTACCGGTTAGTAATGAGACTATACACAGGGGGTACCGGTTAATAATGAGACTATACACAGGGGGTACCGGTTAGTAATGAGACTATACACAGGGGGTACCGGTTAATAATGAGACTATATACAGGGGGTACCGGTTAGTAATGAGACTATACACAGGGGGTACCGGTTAGTAATGAGACTATATACAGGGGGTACCGGTTAGTAATGAGACTATACACAGGGGGTACCGGTTAGTAATGAGGTTATATACAGGTTAGTAATGAGGTTATATACAGGTTAATAATGAGGTTATATACAGGTTAATAATGATGCTATATACAGGTTAATAATGAGGCTACATACAGGTTAATAATGAGGTTATATACAAGTTAATAATGAGGTTATATACAGGGGGTACAGGTTAGTAATGAGGTTATATACAGGTGGTACTGGTTAGTAATGAGGTTATATACAGGGGTACAGGTTAGTCATGAGGTTATATACAGGGGGTTATGGTTAGTAATGAGGTTATATACAGGTGGTACTGGTTAGTCATGAGGTTATATACAGGGGGTACAGGTTAGTAATGAGGTTATATACAGGTGGTACTGGTTAGTAATGAGGTTATATACAGGGGTACAGGTTAGTAATGAGGTTATATACAGGGGGTTATGGTTAGTAATGAGGTTATATACAGGGGTACAGGTTAGTAATGAGGTTATATACAGGGGGTACCGGTTAGTAATGAGGCTACATACAGGCTAGTAATGAGGCTACATACAGGCTAGTAATGAGGCTACATACAGGCTAGTAATGAGGCTACATGCAGGTTAGTAATGAGGCTATATACAGGGGGTACTGAGTCAGTGTGCGGGGGTACAGGGTTGGTTGAGGTACATGTAGGGGGGGAGGGGGGTGAATGTAATAGTCTGGTGGTCATTTGATTAAGTTACTGTGTATGTATCGTGCACTGTGTACTGTATGTGTGTACTGTGTACTTTGTGTGTACTGTGTACTTTGTGTGTGTACTGTGTGTGTAACAGGGCCTTCTACTGTGTGTACGAGAGGAGCACTACAACAAACCCTATCAAATTAAATAAAAGCACTCCTTTCTCTTTCTTCTGAAAATAAATCATCTACATTCTCACCCCCTTGGAGTTGAAACATGAAATATATACGGAACTAAATGCTACATTTACTGTGTTGGTCCCGTGTTTCATGAGCTGAAATAAAAGAACCCAGAAATGTTCCATAAGCACAAAAAGCTTATTTCTCTCAAATTTGGTGAACAAATGTGTTTATATCCCTGTCAGTGAGCATTTCTCCTTTGCCAAGATAATCCATCCACCTGACAGGTGTGGCATATCAAGAAGCTGATTAAACAGCGTGATCATTACAGAGGTGCACCTTGTGCTGGAGACAATAAAGCGCCTCTTTAAAATGTGCAGTTTTGTCATACAACACAATGCCACAGATGTCTTAAGTTTTGAGGGAGTGTGCAATTGGCATACTGACTGCAGGAATGTCCACCAGAGCTATAGGAAGAGAATTTCATGTTCATTTCTCTATTATAAGCCGCCTCCAACGTCATTTTAGAGAATTTGGCAGTGATGATAATGCAAGGCCCCATGCCCCATGTCGCAAGGATCTGTATTCCTGGAAGCTAAACATGTCCCAGTTCTTCCATGGCCTGCATAGTCACCAGACATTGAGCATGTTTGGGATGCTCTGGATAAACGCGTACGACAGCGTGTTCCAGTTCAAGACAATATCCAGGAACTTCGCACAGCCATTGAAGAGGAGTGGGACAACATTCCACAGGCACAATCAACAGCCTGTCCTGGTGGTCACACAGACACTGGCTGGTGTACGCCCCTATTGTGATTCTTTTTGTAAAGGTATCTTTCACTAACAGATGATGCACATCTGTATTCCCAGTCATAAAATCCATAGATTAAGGCCTGGAATTTATTTTTAATTGACCGATTTCCTTATATGAACTGGAACTCAGTAAAAAATCTTGCGTTTATATTTTTGTCCAGTGTACATTAGCAATCCTGTCTCTGTAACCAAATGTGATAGGAGAGATGAATATTCATTATCACAAGCGGAGGTACGCCATCATACGTAAAACCTTCTGTTTGACTCTCTACCCTGCTGTCACGACCTCTGAATGCTCGGCTGTGAAAAGCCAACTGACATTTACTCCTGAGGTACTTACTGACCTGTTGCACCCTCTACAACCACTGTGATTATTATGACTCTGCTGGTCAACTATGACCATTTGAACATCTTGAAGAATGATCTGGCCTTAATGACCATGTTCTCTTGTAATATCCACCCGGCACAGCCAGAAGAGGACTGGCCTCCCCTTCCTCTGGTTCCTCTCTAGTTTTCTTCCTAGGGAGTTTTTTCATCTACATCTGCATTGCTTGCTGTTTGGGGTTTTAGGCTGGTTTCTGTACAGCACAGGCAGGCATCAGCAGGCAGGCATCAGCGGGCAGGCAGCAGTGGAGAAGAGGGACTGTATCCCAAATCACACTATTCCCTATATAGTGCACTACAAATAGGCAATTGGGTGCCATTTGGGACCCCGAATATGCTGGTTGGTGTGTGTGTGTGTGTTTATATGCGGTGTGTTCTGCAGCAAAGTGTTCCTGCCAGGGGAAAGATTTGTCCTTTAGCCAGAAAACTCTGACAAACAAGACCGCAGTGTCCTCCCTGCCAGCAGCGCGCGCGCACACACACACACACACACACACACACACACACACACACACACACACACACACACACACACACACACACACACACACACACACACACACACGCAGCAGTTCACACACACACCTCACAGAGACACAGCAGTGTATGTTGAGTACACATTCATCACAAAGAGAGAGAGGAGAGAGAGAGGGGAGGGGATAGAGGTGGGGGAGAGAGAGAAAGAGGGGAGAGGGGAGGGGATAGAGGTGGGGGAGAGAGAGAAAGAGGGGAGATGGGAGAGGAGGGCGAGAGAGAGAGAGAGAGAGAAGAGGGGGAGAGAGAAACGAGAGAAAAAAGAGAGAGAAGAGGGATGAAAGAAGAGAGAAGAGAATAGAAGAGGGAGAGGAGAGATTAAAGAAGAGACGAAGACAGGGGAGAGAAGAGAGAGGAGAGAAGAAAGAAGAGAAGAGAGAGAGGAGAGAGAAGTGGGGAGGGGAGAGAAGAGCTAGAGAAAAGAGGAGAGAAGAGAGAAAGAGGTGATGAGGGGGAGTGAGAAGGTCAGAGAGAGAGTGAAGGAAGGAGAAGGGCCACAGATGAGAGAAAGAATAGAGGAAAGGAGCGAGAGAATAGAGGTAGAGAAGGAGAGAGAGCGCCACCAAGTAAGCCAGCCAGCCAGTGATATGTGAGCTGTAGAGAGATGACAGAGAGAGAAAAGGACATCTGGACAGGTGTACTAGTAGCACCAGAAACTGTTCAGCAGACACTTCCTGTCACCTTTCTATACCGGCCCCCGTCTCTTTCTACCTCTTCCCCTATTACTACTACTCTCTCTCTCTTTCCACCTCTTCCCCTATTACTCTCTCTCTCTCTTTCTACCTCTTCCACTACTACTACTCTCTCTTTCTACCTCTTCCCCTATTACTACTACTCTCTCTCTCTTTCCACCTCTTCCCCTATTACTCTCTCTCTCTCTCTTTCTACCTCTTCCCCTATTACTACTACTCTCTCTCTCTCTTTCCACCTCTTCCCCTATTACTCTCTCTCTCTCTCTTTCTACCTCTTCCCCTACTACTACTCTCTCTCTCTTTCTACCTCTTCCCCTACTACTACTCTCTCTCTCTTTCCACCTCTTCCCCTATTACTCTCTCTCTCTCTCTCTACCTCTTCCACTACTACTACTCTCTCTCTCTTTCTACCTCTTCCACTACTACTACCTACTACTCTCTATCTTCCTACCTCTTCCCCTACTACTACTACTCTCTCTCTCTTTCTACCTCTTCCACTACTACTACTCTCTCTATCTTCCTACCTCTTCCCCTACTACTACTACTCTCTCTCTCTTTCTACCTCTTCCCCTACTACTACTCCCTCTCTCTTTCCACCTCTTCCCCTACTGCTACTACTCTCTCTCTCTTTCTACCTCTTCCCCTACTACTACTACTCTCTCTCTCTTTCTACCTCTTCCCCTACTACTACTCCCTCTCTCTGTCCACCTCTTCCCCTACTACTACTACTCTCTCTCTTTCCACCTCTTCCCCTATTACTACTACTCTCTCTCTCTTTCCACCTCTTCCCCTATTACTACTACTCTCTCTCTCTTTCCACCTCTTCCCCTATTACTCTCTCTCTCTTTCTACCTCTTCCCCTATTACTACTACTCTCTCTCTCTTTCCACCTCTTCCCCTATTACTCTCTCTCTCTTTCTACCTCTTCCCCTACTACTACTCTCTCTCTCTTTCTACCTCTTCCAGTACTACTACTCTCTCTCTCTCTTTCTACCTCTTCCCCTACTACTACTACTCTCTCTTTCTACCTCTTCCACTACTACTACTCTCTCTTTCTACCTCTTCCCCTACTACTACTACTCTCTCTCTCTTTCTACCTCTTCCCCTACTACTACTACTCTCTCTCTCTTTCTACCTCTTCCCCTACTACTACTACTCTCTCTCTTTCTACCTCTTCCCCTACTACTACTCTCTCTCTTTCTACCTCTTCCCCTACTACTACTCTCCCCCTACTACTCTCTTTCTACCTCTTCCCCTACTACTACTCTCTCTCTCTCTCTCTTCCTCTACTACTATTCTCTCTCTCTACCTCTTCCTCTACTACTACTCTCTCTCTCTACCTCTTCCCCTACTACTACTACTACTCTCTCTCTACCTATTCCCCTACTACTCTCTCTACCTCTTCCTCTACTACTACTCTCTCTCTCTCTCTCTACCTCTTCCTCTACTACTACTCTCTCTACCTCTTCACCTATTACTCTCTCTACCTCTTCCTCTACTACTACTCTCTCTCTCTCTCTACCTCTTCCTCTACTACTACGCTCTCTCTCTCTACCTCTACTACTTCTCTCTCTCTCTACCTCTTCCTCTACTACTTCTCTCTCTCTCTACCTCTTCTTCTACTACTACTCTCTCTCTCTCTCTTCCTCTACTACTATTCTCTCTCTCTACCTCGTCCTCTACTACTACTCTCTCTACCTCTTCCCCTACTACTACTACTACTCTCTCTCTACCTATTCCCCTACTACTCTCTCTACCTCTTCCTCTACTACTACTCTCTCTCTCTCTCTACCTCTTCCTCTACTACTACTCTCTCTCTACCTCTTCACCTATTACTCTCTCTACCTCTTCCTCTACTACTACTCTCTCTCTCTCTCTACCTCTTCCTCTACTACTACGCTCTCTCTCTACCTCTACTACTTCTCTCTCTCTCTACCTCTTCCTCTACTACTTCTCTCTCTCTCTACCTCTTCTTCTACTACTACTCTCTCTCTCTCTACCTCTTCCTCTACTACTACTCTCTCTGTCTCTCTACCTCTTCCTCTACTACTACTACTCTCTCTCTACCTCTTCACCTACTACTACTACTACTCTCTCTCTATACCTCTTCCTCTACTACTACTCTCTCTCTCTACTACTTCTCTCTCTCTACCTATTCCTCTACTACTTCTCTCTTTCTACCTCTTCTTCTACTAATACTCTCTCTCTCTACCTCTTCCTCTACTACTACTCTCTCTCTACCTCTTCATCTACTACTACTCTCCCTCTACCTCTTTCTCTACTACTCTGTCTCTCTACCTCTTCCTCTACTACTACTCTCTCTCTCTACCTCTTCCTCTACTACTACTCTCACTCTCTCTCTACCTCTTCCTCTACTACTACTCTCTCTCTCTCTACCTCTTCCCCTACTACTACTCTCTCTCTTCCTCTACTACTACTCTCTCTCTACCTCTTCCCCTACTACTACTACTACTCTCTCTCTACCTCTTCCCCTACTACTACTCTCTCGCTCTACCTCTTCCTCTACTACTACTCTCTCTCTACCTCTTCCTCTACTACTACTCTCTCTCTCTCTACCTCTACTACTTCTCTCTCTCTCTACCTCTTCCCCTACTACAACTCTCTCTCTACCTCTTCCCCTACTACTACTCTCTCTCTCTACCTCTTCCCCTACTACTACTACTCTCTCTCTCTACCTCTTCCCCTACTACTATTCTCTCTCTCTCTCTACCTCTTCCTCTACTACTACTCTCTCTCTCTCTCTACCTCTTCCTCTACTACTACTCTCTCTCTCTCTACCTCTTCCTCTACTACTACTCTCTCTCTACCTCTTTCTCTCTCTCTACCTCTTCCCCTACTACTACTCTCTCTCTCTCTACCTCTTCCCCTACTACTCTCTCTACCTCTTCCTCTACTACTACTCTCTCTCTCTACCTCTTCCCCTACTACTACTCTCTCTCTCTACCTCTTCCTCTACTACTCTCTCTCTACCCCTACTACTTTCTCTCTCTCTACCTCTTCCTCTACTACTACTACTCTCTCTCTACCACTTCCTCTACTACTACTCTCTCTCTACCTCTTTCTCTCTCTCTACCTCTTCCCCTACTACTACTCTCTCTCTACCTCTTCCTCTACTACTACTCTCTCTCTCTACCTCTCTCTCTCTCTCTCTACCTCTTCCCCTACTACTCTAAGTAGTTTTTTACATTGGATGTGTCTCAATCCACCACATGTAACACTCTGCATCTGTGGTGAACGGTGACAGAGTCAGAGCGGTGTTCGTCAGACCATGAGACATCCCGAAAAATCGGTAATTCTCACAAAATGGTCTGTAGCGTCCGACCAGCTCGGCCAACAAATGATTATGACCCATGTTTTGTTAAAAGGTGGTGGAAAACTCTGTCTCAGGCACCGCTCCAGAATCTCCCATAACAATTGAGTTGAGATCTGTGCACTAACACACACACACACACACACACACACACACACACACACACACACACACACACACACACTTTAAACCCCCTGTGCCCCATTGAGACCCCTCTTTCAAAGGCATTAACACCTCTTCTTCTAGTCACGGAAGACAAGGTAATGGGCGACTGGGTGTTGTTATTCATGACCCTAAACATGATCACCTCATGTAAGTTGGGCTGCAGGAGTGACACGTCTCACGTTTGACTAATTGTGGTTCTTTGTATATAAAAAAAAATATATATATATATATATATATATATATATATATATATATATATATATATATATATATATATATATATATATATATATATACACAAAAAAAAAAATTTAAAACACACGTGGCGTTAAGTTGTTTTGGGAAACTGGTACTGTCAAGTTTCATTCTTAAAAATAACCTAACAGATGAAATGATGAAAGATGCCTACTTTATATATATATATATATACACACTTAATATAATATACTTTATATATTATATACTACCTAGTTCACAGGTTGACCGCAAGTATGTAAAAATGGTACTAATATTCACTTTTATTCAAAATGGATTTGTAAAATAATACCGAGGGTATTTGGAGAATACCGTACAACCCAGAGCCGTACAGCTCAGAGCCATAGAACTGCAGCATTATCATCAGTCAATCTTTAAAAAGTCAAATCGTAGCCATCATGTTCAGCAACAACTACCTCATACGACCATGCAGTAGTACAAGACAAACCACAGGCAACATTACAAATCTAACCACAGCTATTTAACCCACAACAACAACAAAGCACACAATCACTGTTTGAAATCAATTACCTAACGCAGCTTAAAAAAAGGGAAGAACGGATAGAAAGAGAAGAGAAGAAAGAGTCAGTAAAATCTCTCTCTCTCTCTGGCTCAACTTTCCTCTTTTTCACAGTCAGACACCCAAATATTTTCTTTCCTCCGTTGTTTCTTAGCAACAGGGGAGAACGTTCCACTGACGTCATGCAGTGGGAGACATTTTAAGCAGATTAAACTGCGATTAAACTCATTTAATTGAGTGAAGGAACGTTGAACGCCGCAGTGAGAGAGAGAGAACTCAGAGAGGCTCATGTCGACAGTCACACGTGATTGGGGATGACAGCATTTGAATCCAAAATTGCACCCTATTCCCTATATAGTGCAATACTAAAAACCTTTGAGGCACAGACAATTAGACTCAGACACACAGACCAGAAGACCTTTCTGTCTATGTGTAAGAGAGTCTGGGACCAGGAGAATTCCTGCTTTTACACTGCTTTGGCTGGAGAGAAGAGTTAAGGGTTCTGGGCTGACAGTGTTTCATCAGCGCTGCAACAACACTCCAGGAGAGGAGTGTGTGTGTGTGTGTGTGTGTGTGTGTGTGTGTGTGTGTGCTTGCTTACCGTCGGTCGTTCCTCCTGCGTCGGAAGAGCGTTTTGGTGTGTGCGATCTCTGCTTCATTAGGCAGGGGCAGGAAACCCTGCAGACAGAGAGCGAACTAGCAAACACTCATCTAAAGCAAGTCACAGTACACCAACAGAGTGTGCAGTCTACAGCCACTACTTCATCCATTAAACAGTGGTACAGTATGGTTGTTGTCAGTCAAGACCGGTCCGTCTGTCTGGTGTTGCCTTGGTTACAGATGCTGAACTACAAGTGTGAGGAGGAGGAAGGCCGAGGAAGGGTGTGTGTGTAAAAGTGTTAAGGTGTGTGCATAGCGTGTGTGTACGTCTGAGTTATATGTGGATAAAATGGTAATATATAATATATTTGAATATGTGTGTGGTGGGTTGGTTGCCTGGCAACCCATCTACATTGCTCCAGGCCAACTGACGTTTCTTCTCCACAGTGAGTCTGGATTTGCTTTTCTCCCCGACGATTTCTAGAATGCGAACACATTCTAACCACTCTGATTTGTCCCAGAAACCAATGGGTTGGGCCAGAGCCGGCCTATATGAAATTCAACTCTGATTGGTTAGATTTGATAGAGATGATCCAATTGCTGATAAAACTTTTTTTTACAATGTCCTCATTTTAAAGTCACACAAAATACTTATACTGTAGGATGGCCGTTTCAGACTAAATGTAGGTAGCGATCGATGGAGCACCGGAATTCAATTCAAGGTGAGTCGTCAGGCAAGGCAAGTTGGCATTGCGGGGTGTGAATGAGTGTAGAATGTGAGTTTAAACACCTGCAGTGTGACTGTGTGTGTGTGTGACGGAGAAGTCCATCACTGGCCGCGGGCAGCGTTTGGCACACTGACACCTACACACATTCCTGCTTCGTTATCAGCTACGTTAACAATGCGGGTCGACAGTTAACTTCTCTTGTACTAGACATTGCACACTCTGTTCTTACTCCATGTCAGTAGCGGTGGGATTGTGTCAATGTGTTATATTGGTATATATTGTATCATGAGAAACGTGTTGTAATGTATATAATTCATTATGTTTAGCTGAGTGGAAAATGTAGGCTTTGACAAAGGGAATTGCTTAATGAATTAGTGCTGGGTATGTTCTGATGGGAGGGTCTTCCCCTACAAAAGGAGCCTCTCTCTCAGTTCAAGGGGGGAACCATATTGTATGGAGCAGCGTCGAGTTTTAGCTGTCCCCATAATGGTTACTTTGGATGGCAGTACTGTTGTTTTTCTTCTGGATTCACTCTGTAAATAAACACCATGGGATTCACTCTGTAAATAAACACCCTGGGATTCACTCTGTAAATAAACACCCTGAGATTCACTCTGTAAATGAACACCCTGGGATTCACTCTGTAAATAAACACCCTGAGATTCACTCTGTAAATAAACACCCTGGGATTCACTCTGTAAATAAACACCCTGGGATTCACTCTGTAAATAAACACCCTGGGATTCACTCTGTAAATAAACACCCTGGGATTCACTCTGTAAATAAACACCCTGGGATTCACTCTGTAAATAAACACCCTGGGATTCACTCTGTAAATAAACACCCTGGGATTCACTCTGTAAATAAACACCCTGGGATTCACTCTGTAAATAAACACCCTGGGATTCACTCTGTAAATAAACACCCTGGGATTCACTCTGTAAATAAACACCCTGGGATTCACTCTGTAAATAAACACCCTGGGATTCACTCTGTAAATAAATACCCTGGGATTCACTCTGTAAATAAATACCCTGGGATTCACTCTAGCCTTCTGGTCTACTCTACGTGACTGTGTGTGACCACAGGCTCTCTCTGCAGTGTGACCACAGGCTCTCTCTGCAGTGTGACCACAGGCTCTCTCTACAGTGTTACTGTGTGACCACAGGCTCTCTCTGCAGTGTTACTGTGCGTGACCACAGGCTCTCTCTTTAGTGTGACTACAGGCTCTCTCTGCAGTGTGACTACAGGCTCTCTCTGCAGTGTGACCACAGGCTCTCTCTGCAGTGTGACCACAGGCTCTCTCTGCAGTGTGACCACAGGCTCTCTCTGCAGTGTTACTGTGCGTGACCACAGGCTCTCTCTTTAGTGTGACCACAGGCTCTCTCTGCAGTGTTACTGTGCGTGACCACAGGCTCTCTCTTTAGTGTGACCACAGGCTCTCTCTGCAGTGTGACCACAGGCTCTCTCTGCAGTGTGACCACAGGCTCTCTCTGCAGTGTCTGTTATCTTCCCATCAGCAGCGTCTGCACAGGAAAAACTGGAAACCCCAACTCTGGGGCAGGCAGACGCCCTCCCTACAGACTAGAGGTCGACCGATTAATCGGAATGGCCGATATATATATATATATTTTTTTTTTACACCTTTATTTAATCTTTATTTAACTAGGCAAGTCAGTTAAGAACACATTCTTATTTTCAATGACGGCCTAGGAATGGTGGGTTAACTGCCTTGTTCAGGGGCAAAACGACAGATTTTCACCTCGTCAGCTCGGGGGATCCAATCTTGCAAGCTTACAGTTAACTAGTCCAACGCAATAACGACCTGCCTCTCTCTCGTTGCACTCCACAAGTAAGCAAAGGTAAGTTGCTAGCTAGCATTAAACTTATCTTATAAAAAACAATCAATCATAATCACTAGTTAACTACACATGGTTGATGATATTACTAGATATTATCTAGCATGTCCTGCGTTGCATATAATCTGACTGAGCATACAAGTATCTAAGTATCTGACTGAGCGGTGGTATGCAGAATCAGGCGCGTAAACATTCATTCAAACAGCACTTTCGTGCGTTTTGCCAGCAGCTCTTCGTTGTGCCACTCCAGCCACTTTAATAATGGGAATTGATGGGAAATGATGTAAAATATATCACTAGCCACTTTACAGCATTGCGCTGTTTATGACTGCTGTTTTTGACTTCAAGACTTCAAGCCTATCAACTCCCTATACCAGTCTGCTGTTCCCACATGCTTCAAGAGGGCCACCATTGTTCCTGTTCCCAAGAAAGCTAAGGTAACTGAGCTAAACGACTACTGCCCCATAGCACTCACTTCCGTCATCATGAAGTGCTTTGAGAGACTAGTCAAGGACCATATCACCTCCACCCTACCTGACACCCTAGACCCACTCCAATTTGCTTACCGCCCAAATAGGTCCACAGACGATGCAATCTCAACCTCACTGCCCTAACCCTTCTGGACAAGAGGAATACCTATGTGAGAATGCTGTTCATCGACTACAGCTCGGCATTCAACACCATAGTACCCTCCAAGCTCGTCATCAAGCTCGAGACCCTGGGTCTCGACCCCGCCCTGTGCAACTGGGTACTGGTCTTCCTGACAGGCCGCCCCCAGGTGGTGAGGGTAGGCAACAACATCTCCACCCCGCTGATCCTCAACACTGGGGCCCCACAAGGGTGCGTTCTGAGCCCTCTCCTGTACTCCCTGTTCACCCACGACTGCGTGGCCACGCACGCCTCCAACTCAATCATCAAGTTTGCGGACGACACAACAGTCGTAGGCTTGATTACCAACAACGACGAGACGGCCTACAGGGAGGAGGTGAGGGCCCTCGGAGTGTGGTGTCAGGAAAATAACCTCACACTCAACGTCAACAAAACTAAGGAGATGATTGTGGACTTCAGGAAACAGCAGAGGTAACACCCCCCTATCCACATCGATGGAACAGTAGTGGAGAGGGTAGTAAGTTTTAAGTTCCTCGGCATACACATCACAGACAAACTGAATTGGTCCACTCACAGACAGCATCGTGAAGAAGGCGCAGCAGCGCCTCTTCAACCTCAGGAGGCTGAAGAAATTAGGCTTGTCACCAAAAGCACTCACAAACTTCTACAGATGCACAATCGAGAGCATCCTGGCGGGCTGTATCACCGCCTGGTACGGCAACTGCTCCGCCCACAACCGTAAGGCTCTCCAGAGGGTAGTGAGGTCTGCACAACGCATCACCGGGGGCAAACTACCTGCCCTCCAGGACACCTACACCACCCGATGTTACAGGAAGGCCATAAAGATCATCAAGGACAACAACCACCCGAGCCACTTCCTGTTCACCCCGCTATCATCCAGAAGGCGAGGTCAGTACAGGGGCATCAAAGCAGGGACCGAGAGACTGAAAAACAGCTTCTATCTCAAGGCCATCAGACTGTTAAACAGCCACCACTAACATTGAGTGGCTGCTGCCAACACACTGACTCAACTCCAGCCACTTTAATAATGGGAATTGATGGGAAATGATGTAAAATATATCACTAGCCACTTTAAACAATGCTACCTAATATAATGTTTACATACCCTACATTATTCATCTCATATGTATACGTATATACTGTACTCTATATCATCTACTGCATCCTTATGTAATACATGTATCACTAGCCACTTTAACTATGCCACTTTGTTTACATACTCATCTCATATGTATATACTGTACTCGATACCATCTACTGTATCTTGCCTATGCTGCTCTGTACCATCACTCATCCATATATCTTTATGTACATTTTCTTTATCCCCTTACACTGTGTATAAGACAGTAGTTTTGGAATTGTTAGTTAGATTACTTGTTGGTTATTACTGCATTGTCGGAACTAGAAGCACAAGCATTTCGCTACACTCGCATTAACATCTGCTAACCATGTGTATGTGACAAATAAAATTTGATTGATTGATTGATTGATTAGGCTGGTGTAACCGAAGTGAAATGGCTAGCTAGTTAGCACGCACTAATAGCGTTTCAAACGTCACCTGCTCTGAGCCTTCTAGTAGTTGTTCCCCTTGCTCTGCATGGGTAACGCTGCTTCGATGGTGGCTGTTGTTGTGTTGCTGGTTCGACCCCAGGGAGGAGCGAGGAGAGGGATGGAGGCTATACTGTTACACTGGCAATACTAAAGTGCCTATAAGAACATCCAACAGTCAAAGGTATATGAAATACAAATGGTATAGAGGGAAATAGTCCTATAATTCCTATAATAACTACATCCTAAAACTTCTTACCTGGGAATATTGAAGACTCATGTTAAAAGGAACCACCAGCTTTCATATATTCTCATGTTCTGAGCAAGGAACTTAAACGTTAGCTTTCTTACATGGCACATATTGCACTTTTACTTCTCCAACACTTTGTTTTTGCATTATTTAAACCAAATTGAACATGTTTCATTTTATTTGAGGTTAAATTGATTTTATTGATGTATTATATTAAGTTAAAATAAGTGTTCATTCAGTATTGTTGTAATTGTCATTATTACAAATACATTTTTTTTATTTTTTTTATTGTCTGATTAATCGGTATCGGCTTTTTTGGTCCTCCAATTATCGGTATCGGTGTTGAAAAATCAGAAATCGGTCGACCTCTACTACAGACACTTTAATCCCCCACTCTGCTGGGGCAGGCAGACGCCCTCAGCCCCACACTTTAATGGCACTTCAGTCATCAGAAATCAGGCGTGCCGCAGCGCCAGAGGAGCCAGCCAGGGTCGGGCAGAACCACGTCAGATGTTTTCCATCACAGTGTTCTTCCCCTGTATCACTTTGACTGACAGCTCCAGTCACCAATGAGAGCGAGGGAGAAGAGCCCATATAAACACACCCAATTACTCGTAGGCTTTACAGTCACACAAGTGTGATGCTGATGCTTGTCACCAGTAACACAATTCAATACAAAACATGTAATATTGAGTTTCATCCCGTTGGCCCTCAGAACAGCCTCAACTCATTGGGACATGGATGCTTGAGTCGAAAGCGTTCCACAGGGATACTGTCCCCATGTTGACTCCAAGTTGGCTGGATGTCCTTTGGGTGGTGGAGCTTGCTTAATAGACACAGGAAACTGTTTTGAGTGTGAAAAACCCAGCAGCATTGCATTTCTTGACCCAAACCGTTGCGCCTGGCACCTACTACCATACCCTGTGGAAAGGAACTTAAATATTTGGGTCTTGCCCATGTCTCAACCCGTCTCAACCCCTTCATCTACACAAATCCTTTTACTGTTTGCTTTAGAGTGCCAGATGAGGGTTTGCACTTTTCAGATGATTAGTTTCATTGCTCAATCAAGCACAGCTAAAGGGTTTGAAATGACTTCAATTAGTATTTGATCAGTATCTGTTCAGTTCAGATCCATTCAGAAAGAAGTGAAACTTTCCAGAGAGTCTGGGCTCGGAGGTCTGGAAAGTTCCATTTCTTTCTGAATGACCTGGATCTGAATTGAACAGACTTGGGTTCCTTCCCTCCTAGAGTCCCCTGGGCTAGCAGAGAGAGAGAGTTGGACAGAGCAAGACAGAAAGAGACAGAGCGCGAGAGAGAGTGTGTGTTGGACAGAGAAAGACAGAAAGAGACAGAGCGCAAGAGAGAGAGTGTGTGTTGGACAGAGCAAGACAGAAAGAGAGAGCGAGAGAGAGAGTTGGACAGAGCAAGACAGAAAGAGACAGAGCGAGAGAGAGTTGGACAGAGCAAGACAGAAAGAGAGAGCGCGAGAGAGAGTGTGTGTTGGACAGAGCAAGACAGAAAGAGAGAGCGCAAGAGAGAGTGTGTGTTGGACAGAGCAAGACAGAAAGAGAGAGCGCGAGAGAGAGAGTTGGACAGAGCAAGACAGAAAGAGACAGAGCGAGAGAGAGAGAGAGAGTTGGACAGAGCAAGACAGAAAGAGACAGAGCGAGAGAGAGAGATGGACAGAGCAAGACAGAAAGAGACAGAGCGCGAGAGAGAGAGTTGGACAGAGCAAGACAGAAAGAGACAGAGCGAGAGAGAGAGAGTGAGTGTGTATTGTGTGTGAAGCCCCACAGCCCCCAGAAACACAGGGATTATACTTGGTGTAACAGAGACACACACAGAGCACTGAGCCGTTCACCTGCACTGAAACACCATCACACTACTTGTAGTTACACATTTGATAACACAGTCTGTCTGGGAGGTTTGAACTATAAAAGTGGAACTTTCAGCGTTTTAATTAGTAGTCAATATCAAATAAAAATTCCCAGTTTGTTACAAAACCAACTTTATAAGAGGTTTTAAAAATAGTTTCTATTTGACTCAGCGTTCCATGACGTACACTAAGGCATTGTTGGCAGAATAGATGGATGCAGTTCAATGCATGATTAATATAATTCACCAATACATGTCTTGGTAGTCCAAAACATATTGCTATCAGGTTGTAGATCACAGCTACAGCTACAGCTACTGGTACATTGTTTACTGCCTCCACCCATTCGGGATGCACTGTTTCACTTTAAATTACTCAATATGTTTAACACAAACTGTAACTAAGGCTGGGAATGTCAATACAATCAAACTAGCAAGGGCAATGATCACAAGTCAGTCAAAACATGGCTAATAGACTACTTATCTATTTATGTTGCAACCTAAAAACACATTGAGCCTAACGTTAGCTAAGCTAGCTGCTGGGAGGATATCATTGGACGGGTGGCCAACCCCTATGACCTCTGTCATTGCCAACAAAGGGTATATAAAGTATTGAGATAAACTTTTGTTATTGACCAAATACTTATTTTCCACCATCATTTGCAAATAAATTCATAAAAAATCCTACAATGTGATTTTCTGGATTTGTTTCTCCTAATTTTGTCTGTCATGGTTGAAGTTTACCTATGATGAAAATTACAGGCCTCTCTCATCTTTTTAAGTGGGAGAACTTGCACAATTGGTGGTTGACTAAATACTTTTTTGCCCCACTGTACACACACATATATATAATTTTAAAAAAGCGTAATTCTTCCTGGGGAGTATATGAACAGATTTGAATAAGATGTCATGTTGCTAAAACGCTGTCAGTTCCACTTTCATGTTGCTGGTATTTATTTCAAACATAAGTTTTTTTTCTATCTTACTAAGTTACTGCTGCTGGGGTGGGGGGGGGGGCTCTGATTGGTGGAGTCTGATTGGATACATGTGTGTGGAGGGAGGAGAAGGGAAGAGAGCTCTGCCCTGGGGACTGAGAGGAGGAGAGAGGAAGAGAGCTCTGCCCTGGGGACTGAGAGGAGAGAGGAAGAGAGCTCTGCCCTGGGGACTGAGAGGAGAGAGGAAGAGAGCTCTGCCCTGAGGACTGAGAGGAGAGAGGAAGAGAGCTCTGCCCTGGTGACAGAGGAGGAGAGAGGAAGAGAGCTCTGCCCTGAGGACTGAGGAGGAGAGAGGAAGAGAGCTCTGCTCTGGTGACAGAGGAGGAGAGAGGAAGAGAGCTCTGCCCTGGGGACTGAGGAGGAGAGAGGAAGAGAGCTCTGCCCTGGTGACAGAGGAGGAGAGAGGAAGAGAGCTCTGCCCTGGGGACTGAGAGGAGGAGAGAGGAAGAGAGCTCTGCCCTGGGGACTGAGGAGGAGGAGAGAGGAAGAGAGCTCTGCCCTGGGGACTGAGGAGGAGAGAGGAAGAGAGCTCTGCCCTGGGGACTGAGAGGAAGCGAGAGGAGAGGGAAAGAGAGCTCTGCCCTGAGGACTGACAGAGGAGGAGAGCGCTCTGCCCTGAGGACAGAGGAGGAGAGAGGAGAGGGGAAGAGAGCTCTGCCCTGAGGACAGAGGAGGAGAGGGGAAGAGAGCTCTGCCCTGAGGACTGACAGAGGAGAAGAGAGGACTGCCCTGAGGACTGACAGAGGAGAAGAAAGCTCTGCCCTGAGGACAGAGGAGGAGAGAGGAGAGGGAAAGAGAGCTCTGCCCTGAGGACAGAGTGGAAAGGGGAAGAGGGCTCCACCATGCTGGGGTGGGCAAGATAAAGGGACACTCGTCTTCCTCACCCAAACTCATGGGTCTACACAGCGGCTGTATGAAGAGACTACCAGACAGCCAACAACATGGCCATCCAATCAATGTCCCTGATTCCAGGTCAGTTGAAGAGGCCAACACAACATGGCCATCCAATCAATGTCCCTGATTCCAGGTCAGTTGAAGAGGCCAACACAACATGGCCATCCAATCAATGTCCCTGATTCCAGGTCAGTTGAAGAGGCCAAACACAACATGGCCATCCAATCAATGTCCCTGATTCCAGGTCAGTTGAAGAGGCCAAACACAACATGGCCATCCAATCAATGTCCCTGATTCCAGGTCAGTTGAAGAGGCATACACCAAGACATAATGGTGGGCAAGCAGAGGAGATACCAGTGTAGTTTGCTTCGATGGGAAATAAACACTGATTAGTGCCAAATGTCCATTCCCAATAAGTCTGCTTCATTCAGGGTTGAAGAGGGTAACTCCAGAGAACGCTCTGAGCCAGGGACCCAAAGGAAAGTGGGAGGGAGGGAGGGAGGAGGAGAGGAAGAGAGGGGGGGGGGGGGGGGATGAGGGGCAGAGGTGCATGTTTAGCTACTGTTGTTTTCCTATAGGATATCATTAGCTGTAATCCAGCTTCCAGATGGTTTACCAGGTGACTGTCTCAACTCCAGTATACTTAGTCATCAAAGCTAGAGGGGAAAAAATGTCAATATTTATACAAATGTTAGATTTGGGGTTTGCATGAGAATCTGTTGTGCCTCTTTCCATCATAATGTAAGAGTTTTAGGAAATAGAGAAAAAAATACCCTTTTCGATATTCCAACTCAGACGGCAGTATTTTGTTTATAGATGGACGTTATCTCCCTGAGCAGCTTTCAGACTCAGCAGACAGCAGTATTTTGTTTAGAGATGGACGTTATCTCCCTGAGCAGCTTTCAGACTCAGCAGACGGCAGTATTTTGTTTATAGATGGACGTTATCTCCCTGAGCAGCTTTCAGACTCAGCAGACGGCAGTATTTTGTTTAGAGATGGACGTTATCTCCCTGAGCAGCCTTCAGACTCAGCAGACGGCAGTATTTTGTTTAGAGATGGACGTTATCTCCCTGAGCAGCTTTCAGACTCAGCAGACGGCAGTATTTTGTTTATAGATGGACGTTATCTCCCTGAGCAGCTTTCAGACTCAGCAGACAGCAGTATTTTGTTTATAGATGGACGTTATCTCCCTGAGCAGCTTTCAGACTCAGCAGACGGCAGTATTTTGTTTATAGATGGACGTTATCTCCCTGAGCAGCTTTCAGACTCAGCAGACGGCAGTATTTTGTTTATAGATGGACGTTATCTCCCTGAGCAGCTTTCAGACTCAGCAGACGGCAGTATTTTGTTTATAGATGGACGTTATCTCCCTGAGCAGCTTTCAGACTCAGCAGACGGCAGTATTTTGTTTATAGATGGACGTTATCTCCCTGAGCAGCTTTCAGACTCAGCAGACGGCAGTATTTTGTTTATAGATGGACGTTATCTCCCTGAGCAGCTTTCAGACTCAGCAGACGGCAGTATTTTGTTTAGAGATGGACGTTATCTCCCTGAGCAGCTTTCAGACTCAGCAGACGGCAGTATTTTGTTTATAGATGGACGTTATCTCCCTGAGCAGCTTTCAGACTCAGCAGACAGCAGTATTTTGTTTATAGATGGACGTTATCTCCCTGAGCAGCTTTCAGACTCAGCAGACGGCAGTATTTTGTTTATAGATGGACGTTATCTCCCTGAGCAGCTTTCAGACTCAGCAGACGGCAGTATTTTGTTTATAGATGGACGTTATCTCCCTGAGCAGCTTTCAGACTCAGCAGACGGCAGTATTTTGTTTATAGATGGACGTTATCTCCCTGAGCAGCTTTCAGACTCAGCAGACAGCAGTATTTTGTTTATAGATGGACGTTATCTCCCTGAGCAGATTTCAGACTCAGCAGACAGCAGTATTTTTTGCTGGAATAGCATTTTTCAAAACCTGTCATCGGTGCAGATTAAAATAAAGAAATAAACATTTGATGAGAAACGTAAGGTTTCTCTCCAGCCTCATTCAGACCAGACTTGATAGGAAAATAATAGCATAAAGCCTATAGGAAAACGGTAGCATAAAACCTATAGGAAAACAGTAGCATAAAGCCTATAGGAAAACGGTAGCATAAAGCCTATAGGAAAATAGTAGCATAAAGCCTATAGGAAAATAATAGCATAAAGCCTATAGGAAAATAATAGCATAAAGCCTATAGGAAAACGGTAGCATAAAGCCTATAGGAAAACGGTAGCATAAAGCCTATAGGAAAACGGTAGCATAAAGCCTATAGGAAAACAGTAGCATAAAGCCTATAGGAAAACAGTAGCATAAAGCCTATAGGAAAACAGTAGCATAAAGCCTATAGGAAAACAGTAGCATAAAGCCTATAGGAAAACAGTAGCATAAAGCCTATAGGAAAACAGTAGCATAAAGCCTATAGGAAAACAGTAGCATAAAGCCTATAGGAAAACAGTAGCATAAAGCCGATCAAGTTCGGTATGACATTATCATGTGTACTACATATAAAGACCCGCGTCTTTAGTGAACTCTACCCACCCAGCGACTTGATAAGAAACACTGTAGTATGGTCTCTCTCTCATAGTATAACCTTGTGTTACGTGAGCAGAGGAGCAAAGCCAGACTCAGGCAGCAGACTCAGGCAGCAGACTGTAGATAGACAGGGGGGAGGACGGGACCAGACTAACAGGTAGAAAGGGCCAGACTGATCAGAGTATGCTCAGCACATCTCCCCCAGCTAGGCCAAGGAAAGAGAAGTCATAAGTCATTGAGAGCAAGAAAGCCTGTTATAATATATATATACACATCTATATGTATTTTACCAGGGAAGCTGACCGAGAACACGTTCTCATTTACAGCAACGACCTGGGGAATAGTTACAAGGGAGAGGAAGGGGGATGAGTGAGTCAATTGGAAGCTGGGGATGATTATGTGATGGTATGAGGGCCAGATTGGGAATTTAGCCAGGACACCAGGGTTACCACCTCTACTCTTACGATAAGTGGCATGGGATCTTTAGTGACCACAGAGTCAGGAAACCCGTTTAACGCAACATTGGAAAGACAACACTCTACACAGGGCAATGTCCCCAATTACTGCCCTGGGGCATTTTGAAATATTTTTAGACCAGAGGAAAAGGTGCCTCCTACTGGCCCTCCAACACCACTTCCAGCAGCATCTGGTCTCCCATCCAGGGACCAACAAGGACCAACCCTGCTTAGCTTCAGAAGCAAGCCAGCAGTGGGATACAGCGTGGTATGCTGCTGGTGTTTGGATAGGGACAGAGCATGTCATACACACATGACAAAATCATTCTGAATTCCTACAATAGCCAATCCCCCATCAGAAATAGCAGGCAGAAAAGTTCTGAAATTCAGACCTCCCTACACTGGGTCGAGCTGAGAGGGACACGCGTCACAATGCGTGTTCTGTCACGTCTCTACTCTCTGCACATGATCGTGATGCTCCATGGCCAGGTCACAATGTGGGGTTGGCAGGGCGACACAGAGGCGGAGAAGAATTCCAGATCCCGACGACCTCTTAACCCTCACTGTGTAATGATCCTGCTCAATTAAGATTCATTCACAAAGCCCACAGCTCCATTGTTCCCTGTCTGCTTATTGATGCTTGTTAAGTCTCTGTCCAAAAGCAATACAGTAAGCAGAGACACAGAACGCTCAATGTAGGGCAACACAAAATCACTGTTTCTGTCTGCCGTCTCCAGTCAGCTCACGGTGAAACATGTGATAGAGATGCCATCCTCTCTGGGCAGGAAGGGAAAGAGTTGATTTATTTTTATTATTTGGTTTCTTAAAAGGGACCATGTTTTCTTCAGCACAAATAACACTTTTAATTGTTATTGAGGAAAACTGGCACTGATTGACGACCGTCTGACACATGAGAATTTGGAATGGAGGGGGGCCAGGATTTTATATATGAAATCCCCCCCATTCCAGGCTACCTCTGGCGAGCACATGGAGGGCTGTGCGGCCCCCCAAAGAAATGCCACCCCACACCATCACTGACCCACCGCCAAACCGGTCATGCTGGAGGATGTTGCAGGCAGCAGAACCTTCTCCACAGCGTATCCAGACTCTGTCACGTCTGTCACGTGCTCAGTGTGAACCTGCTTTCATCTGTGAAGAGCACAGGGCGCCAGTGGCGAATTTGCCAATCTTGGTGTTCTCTGGCAAATGCCAAACGTCCTGCACGGTGTTGGGCTGTAAGCACAACCCCCACCTGTGGACGTCGGGCCCTCCTACCACCCTCATGGAGTCTGTTTCTGACCGTTTGAGCAGACACATGCACATGCACATTTGTGGCCTGCTGGAGGTCATTTTGCAGGGCTCTGGCAGTGCTCCTCTTTGCACAAAGGCGGAGGTAGCGGTCCTGCTGCTGGGTTGTTGCCCTCCTACGGCCTCCTCCACGTCTCCTGATGTACTGGCCTGTCTCCTGGTAGCGCCTCCATGCTCTGGACACTACGCTGACAGACACAGCAAACCTTCTTGCCACAGCTCGCATTGATGTGCCATCCTGGATGAGCTGCACTACCTGAGCCACTTGTGTGGGTTGTAGACTCCGTCTTATGCTACCACTAGAGTGAAAGCACCGCCAGCATTCAAAAGTGACCAAAACATCAGCCAGGAAACATAGGAACTGAGAAGTGGTCTTTGGTCACCACCTGCAGAACCACTCCTTTATTGGGGGTGTCTTGCTAATTGCCTATAATTTCCACCTGTTGTCTATTCCATTTGCACAACAGCATGTCAAATTTATTGTCAATCAGTGTTGCTTCCTAAGTGGACAGTTTGATTTCACAGAAGATATATATATATATATATATATATACACACACATATATTATTGGGCCAATTAAGGTATTACACACACATACATGTATATAAACACGTATATGTATACATGTGTATATATATATATATATATATATATATATATATATATATATATATATATATATATATACACACATGTGTTTATATATATATATACATATATATATATATATATATACACACATGTGTTTATATATATATATATATATATATATACACACATGTGTTTATATATATATATACATGTGTTTATATATATATATATATATATATATATATATATATATATATAAATACCTTTATTGCCCCAATAGTTACATCATTAAATTAAACTTTTATTCATTTTAACAGGCCTATAAAGTTTCAGGGGAGAGAGAGGAGGAAGGAGAGCAGAGAGAGAGAGAGCAGAGAGAGAGGAGGAAAGCGAGCAGAGAGAGAGGAGGAAGGAGAGCAGAGAGAGAGAGCAGAGAGAGAGAGGAGGAAGGAGGGCAGAGAGAGAGGAGGAAGGAGAGCAGAGAGAGAGGAGGAAGGAGAGCAGAGAGAGAGGAGGAAGGAGAGCAGAGAGAGAGAGCAGAGAGAGGAGGAAGGAGGGCAGAGAGAGAGAGCATAGTCAGGGCCATCTGATAACAGACCTTTGGGAATGATTTTAATTTCAACACTGCCTGTGTTGTGGTGTGTGTGTGTGTGAGCAGCCAGCCAAGACAGCTCACCCTGCCAAGCAGCTATATTCCATTTGCTGCATCTTGCACCTCAGGCGGCAGACATTTTGTAATCTCTGTTTGCAGACTTTCCTCTTTGGGGGACCTTTATATCACTTACAAAAGGGACTGCGGGGAATGTGTGCATTACATAGAACATGTTCTTGAAATTACTGTATGTGTCTGCATTGAATTATTATAGTCCAATGACAAATAATGACCTATTCTAAACACTGAAAAATACACTGGTAATATCCATCTTTGAACACAAGAATGAAGTCATGTCAATAAATCTCTTCTTAAAATGACAGACACATGTAATGACAACACAAGAGAAAAAGTGGAAGTTAAATGAACCAGTTGTCCATCTCTTGGAGGAGGAATTTCAGGGATTGGGGCTACAAAAAAGGCACAGAATCAAACACGCCTTGTTACTACAGCACGTGTCACTTCCTTTGACACATTTGTATGCGTTTTTGACCCCTCAACTTTTTCCACAAAGTTGTTACGTTACAGCCTTATTCTAAAATGGATCAAATATATTTTTCTCCCACAGCAATCTACACACAATACCCTATAATGACAAAGCGATAACAGGTTTTTAGATATTTTTTGCAAATGTATACAAAGACATCACTACTGAAATACCTTATTTACATACGTTTTCAGACCCTTTGCTATGAGACCTGAAATTGAGCTCAGGTGCATCCTGTTTAAATTGAGCATCCTTGACATGTTTCTACAACTTGATTGGAGTCAATTGATTGATTTGATTTCAATTGATTGGACATGATTTGAAAAAGGCACATAACTGTTTACAGAAAAGCACGGATCTGGGGAAGGATACCAAAACATTTCTGCAGCATAAAAGGTCCAAGAACACAGTGGCCTTCATCATTTTTAAATGAAAGAAGTTTGGAACCACCTAGACTCTTTCTAGAGCTTGCCGCCCAGCCAAACTGAGAAATCGGGGGAGAGGGCCTTGGTCAGGGAGGTGACCAAGAACCCGATGGTCACTGACAGAGCTCCAGAGTCCCTCTGTGGAGATGGGAGAACATTCCAGAAGGACAACCATCTCTGCAGCACTCCACCAAATCGGGCTGTTATGGTAGAATTGCCAGACAGAAGCCACTCCTCAGTAAAAGGAAGATGACAGCCTGCTGGGAGTTCAGGACCTCAGACTGGGGTGAAGGTTCACCTTCCAACAGGACAACGACCCTAAGCACACAGCCAAGACAATGCATGAGTGGCTTCGGGACAAGTCTCAGAATGTCCTTGAGTGGCACAGCCAGAGCAAAGAATTGAACTCGATTGAACATCTCTGGAGAGACCTGAAAATAGCTGTCCAGCGACACTCCCCATCCAACCTGACAGATCTAGAGAGGATCTGCAGAGAAGAGTGGGAGAAACTCCCCAAATACAGGTGTGCCAGACCTGTAGCGTCATACCCAAGAAGACTCAAGGCTGTAATCGCTGCCAAAGGTACTGAGTAAAGGGTCTGAATACTTTTATTTATTATAAATTAGCAACAACTTCTGAACCTGTTTTTGTCATTATGGGGTATTGTGTTTAGATTGACGAGGGAAAACATTTACTGAATCCATTTTGGAATAAGGATGTAACGCAGAAGTGCCCAACCAGTCGATCGCGAGATGATTATACATCTACTAAAATTCAGCCACACAAATCAACACCTATAATCCCTTTGTTTTAATATTCGACAGTCCTCCATTCACAGCACTTTACATAAAATATGTCCTGCCCACTTAGTGATGTATGCCTAGTTCGCGCGGTCAGATGCCGCCCACCAACTCTAAATCGAGGTAGCGGTGATGCCAGGCAGGCAGCTAGCTAACTAACTTTGTAGCTAGATTCGTTCTTAAATTATTTTTTAAGTTGTGTGGTCGACAGCAGCAATGAATGAAGGGGAGGATACAAAACAACTGGAAACGTATCATTTCTACAAGGAATGGGAGGATTATTTTTTCGTCATGTCGAACTCAAAATGCGTGTGACTCATCTGCCATAATAGCATCGCTATCCCAAAGGTAACATAGAACATTTAAAACCGAACACAAAACCCAGGAAAGAGATTTTCCAGCGAAGAAGGTACAAGAACTAAAAAAATCAACTGGCAGCGCAGCAGTCAATTTTCACACGGCCAGTGACCAAAGGGAAGGCGGCAACCATAGCATCTTATCGTGTGAATCGCATTCTTGCTAAGCATAGAAAGGTAATTCAAAGATGGGGAGATGATCAAGGAAGCCTTTAATGAGCCTGCAGACTCGCTGTTTGGGGATTTTAAGAATAAGACTGAAATTACGGCCGCCATCAATGACATTCAGTTGTCCAGAAATACGGTGACAGGAAGATGTGAGGGAATAGCGGAGGACCTCGAGGATCAACTGAAGGAGGATATTGACAACCGAGTGTTATTCCCTCCAGTTTGACGAGTCCACAGATATGGTAGATGAGGCACAGATGTGGTAGATGTGGCACAGATGTGGTAGATGTGGCACAGATGTGGTAGATGAGGCACAGATGTGGTAGATGAGGCACAGATGTGGTAGATGAGGCACAGATGTGGTAGATGAGGCACAGATGTGGTAGATGAGGCACAGATGTGGTAGATGAGGCACAGATGTGGTAGATGAGGCACAGATGTGGTAGATGTGGCACAGATGTGGTAGATGTGGCACAGATGTGGTAGATGTGGCACAGATGTGGTAGATGAGGCACAGATGTGGTAGATGAGGCACAGATGTGGTAGATGAGGCACAGATGTGGTAGATGTGGCACAGATGTGGTAGATGTGGCACAGATGTGGTAGATGTGGCAGATGTGGCACAGATGTGGTAGATGTGGCACAGATGTGGTAGATGTGGCACAGATGTGGTAGATGTGGCACAGATGTGGTAGATGTGGCACAGATGTGGCACAGATGTGGTAGATGTGGCACAGATGTGGTAGATGTGGCACAGATGTGGTAGATGTGGCACAGATGTGGTAGATGTGGCACAGATGTGGTAGATGTGGCACAGATGTGGCACAGATGTGGTAGATGTGGCACAGATGTGGTAGATGTGGCACAGATGTGGTAGATGTGGCACAGATGTGGTAGATGTGGCACAGATGTGGTAGATGTGGCACAGATGTGGTAGATGAGGCACAGATGTGGTAGATGTGGCACAGATGTGGTAGATGAGGCACAGATGTGGTAGATGTGGCACAGATGTGGTAGATGAGGCACAGATGTGGTAGATGAGGCACAGATGTGGTAGATGAGGCACAGATGTGGTAGATGTGGCACAGATGTGGTAGATGTGGCACAGATGTGGTAGATGTGGCAGATGTGGCACAGATGTGGTAGATGTGGCACAGATGTGGTAGATGTGGCACAGATGTGGTAGATGTGGCACAGATGTGGTAGATGTGGCACAGATGTGGCACAGATGTGGTAGATGTGGCACAGATGTGGTAGATGTGGCACAGATGTGGTAGATGTGGCACAGATGTGGTAGATGTGGCACAGATGTGGCACAGATGTGGTAGATGTGGCACAGATGTGGTAGATGTGGCACAGATGTGGTAGATGTGGCACAGATGTGGTAGATGTGGCACAGATGTGGTAGATGTGGCACAGATGTGGTAGATGTGGCACAGATGTGGTAGATGAGGCACAGATGTGGTAGATGAGGCACAGATATGGTAGATGAGGCACAGATGTGGTAGATGAGGCACAGATGTGGTAGATGAGGCACAGATGTGGTAGATGAGGCACAGATGTGGTAGATGTGGCACAGATGTGGTAGATGTGGCAGATGTGGCACAGATGTGGTAGATGTGGCACAGATGTGGTAGATGTGGCACAGATGTGGTAGATGTGGCACAGATGTGGTAGATGTGGCACAGATGTGGTAGATGTGGCACAGATGTGGCACAGATGTGGTAGATGTGGCACAGATGTGGCACAGATGTGGTAGATGTGGCACAGATGTGGTAGATGTGGCACAGATGTGGCACAGATGTGGTAGATGTGGCACAGATGTGGTAGATGTGGCACAGATGTGGTAGATGTGGCACAGATGTGGTAGATGTGGCACAGTTATGCATTTTTCATCAGAATGGTATTTGACAACACAAGTACAAAAGGAGGAACTACTCACCATTTTGCCACTGAAAGGACATACAAGGGTCGAAGATATTTTTCAAGCTTTCGCGGAGTTTGCTAACAAATTCCAACTTCCCTTTTGTAAGCCGTCTCCATGACTACCGATGGGGCACCTGCTATAGTAGGCCGCACTAGTGGGTTCGTTGCATTGTGCAAACGGGATGATTCTTTCCCAGACTTTCTTAGTTATCACTGCGTAATTCATCAGCAAGCTTTGTGCGGGGAATATGGTAAACATGAAAGAGGTGATGGGATGCTGCGATGAAGATTGTGTGTTCTATTCGACCAAGAAGCCTACAGCGGTGGCTATTTCGATCTCACTTAGAAGAGACGGAAGCGAAGCACACAGACCTGCTGCTGCACACGGATGTGCGTTGGCTGAGTCTAGTTAAATTTTTTAGGGAGATTCAGAGTTGTTGCCTGAAATCAAGGGGTTTCTCAAGGTATCCAAACATGCAAAACATGCACAGTTAGAGGACACAGTGGCTCCTGGATTGAGCTTCTCTCGCTGACCTAACTTATATGCTTAACGAATTGAATGTAGAGTAGCAGGGAAAAGGCAAACATGTAAATTGACATGATCAGCTCTGTGAACACATTTAAATGCAACACATGTATTCAGACCCTGAACGTCAAGGCCAAGGATACAGCACAGCTTGACAGTGGACGTTAGGATGCTCTGGACTTGCTCCACCTATCTGAGTTCGACAGTCGTTTCACTGACCTTGCATCGCTTGAGCCGATTGTCACTTATATGTGCGTTCCGTTTGGCACAGACATAAATGTGAAAGTCTTTGCTTCAAAAATGGGACCACTTTTTCAGATGGACACAACTATAGCAGAAACTGAAGTTCTCACTCTTCAAAATGACATTCAGCTGAAATCCAGGGCAACCACTGAGATGAAGGAAGAGTTCTGGGAGATACTGCTAGACGGGAAGTATCCCAACATAACAAGATGTGCTCTCAACTTACCAGCCCTTTTTGGATCAACCTACCTCTGAGTCTGCATTGTCTAACATGAAGATAAAGTCCAAGTACAGACCTACTATGACTGATGACCACCTTGTGTCCTGCATGAGACCTGCAACAAGCTGCTACAGCCCTGACTACGAAAAACGGCTTGCCTCCTCCCAATGCCAAAAGTCACACTAAAAAAAAAAAAAAAGGTTGGAAATTAAATGAGTTGCACTTATTTGTGTAAAACATGTTATTGGTCCACATTATATGTGGGCATCAAATAGGATTCATAGCAGCAGGTCCATACTCAGTGGTGGGTTGTGTTTCATACATGTTGTTGGTTGGTTTAGATTTAAAGACTGGTAGATCTCATCAGGCTGGCAAATGAAAAAGTAGATCTGACGTCAAAGCAGTTTGGGCACACCTGATGTAACAAGATGTGGTAAAGGGGAAGGGGTCTGAATACTTTCCGAATGCACTGTATATCCAGGGAGAACCATGATTCCATGAAACAGAGTATCTTACAATCCCTGATGTCTCTCTGGAAGGAGACGCTCTCCCTGAGCCCGTCTACTTTATTGTCCAGGGACCGAACACTATGTAGTAATACACTAGGAAGCCGTGGATGGTATGCACACCTCCTGCTGTATTTAAAAAAATACGTAAATCTAGCAAGCCAGGCAACTAAAAGTAAATATAGACTGTGTTTGTTTGTTGCTTGCTTATTAGCGAAATATCTAGCCAGCTCACATAATAACCAGAACATGGCTGACAATATTTTAAATTTCAACTGTAGCCAACTGTAATTCACCATAAAGAGGAAAATTAACACATTACAAGGTCATTATTCGCAAATGATTTACAAGTATGGTGAGCTGCTAACTTACTGTTGTTAATGTGAAGAAATTAAAGCAGTGCATTGCATTCTGTCCTCGGTGTTGGCAAAAGCAATTTTGGGAGACACACTATTGGCTCCTTGATGTGCCGCTAGATAAAATTGAGCCTTTGCCACAACGATGTCACAGCACCAATTTGCCAAGCTGCAGCACAGCTACAGTCCACGAGGTAGCGTGGACCGAGGTAGCGTGGACCGAGGTAGCGTGGACCGAGGTAGCGTGGACCGAGGTAGCGGGGACCGAGGTAGCGGGGACCGAGGTAGCGGGGACCGAGGTAGCGTGGACCGAGGTAGCGTGGACCGAGGTAGCGTGGACCGAGGTAGCGGGGACCGAGGTAGCGGGGACCGAGGTAGCGGGGACCGAGGTAGCGTGGACCGAGGTAGCGTGGACCGAGGTAGCGTGGACCGAGGTAGCGGGGACCGAGGTAGCGTGGACCGAGGTAGCGTGGACCGAGGTAGCGGGGACCGAGGTAGCGTGGACCGAGGTAGCGGGGACCGAGGTAGCGTGGACCGAGGTAGCGTGGACCGAGGTAGCGTGGACCGAGGTAGCGTGGACCGAGGTAGCGTGGACCGAGGTAGCGTGGACCGAGGTAGCGGGGACCGAGGTAGCGGTGAATTTAGAACTTAGTCAATAATGCTTGCTGCATCAGGTTACCTTCAAAGTTGAATGTCTCTTGCTCAGTTGCTGCCAAATCAACGGCAATATAAAAAGGTGAATGCCGACAAGAAAGAGGTAAAGATGTGGCTGTTTGAAAAGGGAACATAAACATTGCCCAGTTGTTTTTACAGACAACATACGGTGAATCCTATGTGAAAGACGTATTAGTAAGGGCCAAGTCTTGATACGCAAAACTGCCAAGACGCCATTCATATTGGCTACAACTAGTTGCTTTTCTCAGAGATCCTAGATCATATCATTTCTTCTGTCACGTGACCTGTTTGTTTGCCTTGCCCATTTCAAACCTGTTCCAGTCTTTGATGTGTAATACATGTGGAACTCACACTAATTTGACACATTACTAAAGTGAACAGCCCGTGCTAACCAACTGGTGCTAGCCAACTGGCATCCTCCACACAGGCAGGCAGCACAGAGATACACAGGGTACTGATGCTTAAGTACAGACATCCATCCAAGGTAGCATCCCAAATGGCACCCTATTACTTATAAAATGCACTACTTTTAACCAGGGCCCCCCATAGGACTCTGGTCAAAAGTAGTGCATGACGTAGGGAATAGAGTGTCATTTGCGATTGGGACTTAAGCCAAGTTTCCTCTCGAACCTCACAGCTCACATTATTTCATTAAGAGAGGTATTCCGGAGCGCAGAAGGCAGGCAGGCGAAGGGAGGCTGACGGGGGTAAGAGAAGCGTAGCTCCAACTAAACAGGAAACTCTGTGGAATGTCTTTCCACCCAAGGCCAGGCAGGGCCTCCAATACCCGCTCTCTCCCTCGGTCTCAGTTCAAACCCTGGATCAACTCCAGGCGAGGGTGCACACGCGCTAGTACAAAACATTATACAGCTGCACTATTTGACAGCATCTTGACTGGCTGCATCGCCGCCTGGTTTGGAAACTGCTTGTCACCCAACCGCATGGCGCTACAGAGGGTAGTACGTACGGCCCAGTACATCACCGGGGTCTGAGCTCCCTGCCATCCAGGACCTCTATAACAGGCAGTGTCAGAGGAAGGCTCTAAATATTGTCAAAGACTCCAGACACCAAAGCCATAGACTGTTCTCTCTGCAACCGCACGGCAAGTGGTACTGATGCACGAAGTCTGGAACCAACAGAACTCTGAACAGCTTCTCCCCCAAGTCATAAGACTGCTAAATAGTTCACCAAATAGCTACCTGAACTCTCTGCATTGACCCCCTTTAGCACTAACTCATCACATACACTGCTGCTACTGTTTATGATCTATCCTGTTACCTAGTCCCTTTACCCGTATACTCTATTCTTACAGAACCAGTAAAGACATTACACCAGTGAAGACATTACACTATGAAATAACACATATGGAATCATGTAGTAACTACACAAAAAAAAAAAAAAAGTGTTAAACAAATCAAAATATATTTTATATTTGAGATTCTTCAAAGTAGCCACCCTTTGCCTTGACAATTTCGCACACTTGGCACGCCCTCAACCAGCTTCACCTGGAATGCTTTTCCAACAGTCTTGAAGGGATTCCCACATATGCTGAGCACTTGTTGGCTGCTTTTCCTTCACTCTGCGGTCAAACTAATTCAAAACCATCTCAATTGGGTTGAGGTCGGGTGTTTGTGGAGGCCAGGTCATCTGATGCAGGAACCAAAAATCTCAAATTTGGACTCAGACCAAATGACAGATTTCCACCCGTTTAATGTGCATTGGTCGTGTTTCTTGACCCAAGCCAGTCTCTTCTTCTTATCGGTGTCCTTTAGTAGTGGTTTCTTTGCAGCAATTTGACCATGAAGTCCTGATTCACAGTCTCTTCTGAACAGTTTATGTTGAGATGTCTGTAACTTTACCTCTGTGAAGCATTTATTTGGGCTGCAATTTCTGGGGCTGGTAAATCCAGGTGACAACCTCATGAAGCTGGTTGAGAGAATTCCAAGAGTGTTGAAAGCTGTCATCAAGGCAAAGGGTGGCTATTTTGTAGAACCTGATCAACACTTTTTTGGTTACTACATGATCCCATATGTGTTATTTCGTAGTTTTGATGTCTTCACTATTATTCTACAATGTAGAAAATAGTACAAATAAAGAAAAACCCTGTCCAAACTTTTGACTGGTACTGTACATATCTACCACAAGGACCTCGTACCCCTGCACATCAACTCGGTACTGATACCCCGTGTATATAGTCAAGTTATTACTCTGTGTATTTATTCCTTGTTTTATTATCTTTATTTTTCTCTTGTTGTTAAGGGCCAGTAAATGTGCATTTCACTGTCCGTCTATACCTGTTGTTTATGAAGAATGTGTTAAATAACATTTGATTCGATGTTGAACGTCAGTGTGAGTGGGCAGTGTGGGATTACAATGCCTCAGATATATAAACCAGACTCCGACCAACACAGAGACCAAAAACAATATGACAGTCTTGCAAAACAGCCATCAGCTTGCAAAAACAGCAAGGTTCTTTTACTCAGAATCCCAGGCATGTGCATAACAGCTGACCACAGAACTTGAGATGGCTGAGAAAGTGTGATGTGTGTTTCCAATAGTAGCGGTGATAAAATACACAGTACAACACACCAGAAAGAATCCTTCTATTCGAGAAGCATGAATACAAAGCTCTGAAACACAGTCTGCCAATCACCTTTCTCCAATCAGCCCAGGTCCGTCCAATAGGCCTGCTGGATGGATGATGAGTCAGAAATCCACGGCCTCAGCTCTCCAAGAGGGATACCACATTTCTATACAGAACATGCAGTTATTGTGGATCTGTCTGATTCCTTTCCAAAGGGTCACTTGTAAAAACTCAACATCGAAGAGAAAAATTAGGCTCTAGTCTAATGGCTTATTATTAACAGGCTCTAGTCTAGTCTAATGGTTTACTATTAACAGGCTCTAGTCTAGTCTAATGGTTTACTATTAACAGGCTCTAGTCTAGTCTAATGGTTTACTATTAACAGGCTCTAGTCTAGTCTTATGGCTTATTATTAACAGGCTCTAGTCTAGTCTTATGGCTTATTATTAACAGGCTCTAGTCTAATGGCTTATTATTAACAGGCTCTAGTCTAGTCTAATGGCTTATTATTAACAGGCTCTAGTCTAGTCTAATGGTTTACTATTAACAGGCTCTAGTCTAGTCTAATGGTTTACTATTAACAGGCTCTAGTCTAGTCTAATGGCTTATTATTAACAGGCTCTAGTCTAGTCTAATGGTTTACTATTAACAGGCTCTAGTCTAGTCTAATGGTTTACTATTAACAGGCTCTAGTCTAGTCTAATGGCTTATTATTAACAGGCTCTAGTCTAGTCTAATGGTTTACTATTAACAGGCTCTAGTCTAGTCTAATGGTTTACTATTAACAGGCTCTAGTCTCGTCTAATGGCTTATTATTAACAGGCTCTAGTCTAATGGCTTATTATTAACAGGCTCTAGTCTAGTCTAATGGTTTATTATTAACAGGCTCTAGTCTAGTCTAATGGTTTATTATTAACAGGCTCTGGTCTAGTGTAATGGCTTATTATTAACAGGCTCTAGTCTAGTCTAATGGTTTACTATTAACAGGCTCTAGTCTAGTCTAATGGTTTATTATTAACAGGCTCTAGTGTTCAGGCTCTAGTCTAGTCTAATAGTTTACTATTAACAGGCTCTAGTCTAGTCTAATGGCTTATTATTAACAGGCTCTAGTCTAGTCTAATGGTTTACTATTAACAGGCTCTAGTCTAATAGTTTATTATTAACAGGTTGTAGTGTTCAGGCTCTAGTCTAGTCTAATGGCTTATTATTAACAGGCTCTAGTCTAGTCTAATAGTTTACTATTAACAGGCTCTAGTCTAGTCTAATGGTTTATTATTAACAGGCTCTAGTCTAGTCTAATGGTTTACTATTAACAGGCTCTAGTCTAGTCTAATGGTTTACTATTAACAGGCTCTAGTCTAATAGTTTATTATTAACAGGTTGTAGTGTTCAGGCTCTAGTCTAGTCTAATAGTTTACTATTAACAGGCTCTAGTCTAGTCTAATGGTTTACTATTAACAGGCTCTAGTCTAATAGTTTATTATTAACAGGCTCTAGTGTTCAGGCTCTAGTCTAGTCTAATAGTTTACTATTAACAGGCTCTAGTCTAGTCTAATGGCTTATTATTAACAGGCTCTAGTCTAGTCTAATGGTTTACTATTAACAGGCTCTAGTCTAATAGTTTATTATTAACAGGTTGTAGTGTTCAGGCTCTAGTCTAGTCTAATGGCTTATTATTAACAGGCTCTAGTCTAGTCTAATAGTTTACTATTAACAGGCTCTAGTCTAGTCTAATGGTTTATTATTAACAGGCTCTAGTCTAGTCTAATGGTTTACTATTAACAGGCTCTAGTCTAGTCTAATGGTTTACTATTAACAGGCTCTAGTCTAATAGTTTATTATTAACAGGTTGTAGTGTTCAGGCTCTAGTCTAGTCTAATAGTTTACTATTAACAGGCTCTAGTCTAGTCTAATGGTTTACTATTAACAGGCTCTAGTCTAATAGTTTATTATTAACAGGTTGTAGTGTTCAGGCTCTAGTCTAGTCTAATAGTTTACTATTAACAGGCTCTAGTCTAGTCTAATGGTTTATTATTAACAGGCTCCAGTGTTCAGGCTCTAGTATAGTAATCTACTGGTTTATTATTCCCAGACAGGCCAGTCAGAGACCCGGTGTTCTCTGGCCATAAGAAGCCTTTATGAGTGGAGCAGCCAGTCTACAGCGTCAGGCAGAAAGCCACAGCTTAAAGACAATTGGGGGGGAGATCGCTGGAGGATTGGTGCTTTGGTAAAGCGGGAGAGCGGCGTCTTGCTTTTCTGGTTTTCAGTCAGTTCAGTCAGAGGCGGGATCACGATGACAGACTGTTAGGGAACAACATTAAACCAGTCCCCACTTCCACATTCAGTGGGATACACACTTCAGAACTACATCAACAAATTATTATAACTAATGGTTAACATTGCATATACACTGCACATCAGTTATAACCAATGCTTATAAAGCCACTTGAATTGTTTTGATGGATGAAGGAGAATGATTTCACTTGGTCTTATTGATCAGCCTGGAAGGTAGAGAGCGAAAGCAGGGCAGGATACTGCCTAATGGGCCCATGTCTGGCTGGTATATAATCACTAAGAGACAGTACAGTCTGGTGGTCTAGTCTGGCAGGGGGCACAGATAGGGGGCTCTACAGCGGGCGGCTTTGGCCCACACAGACTTTGTTTACCTCCGCCATCCACAAAGCCCTCTTTTTCTACTTTCTCTTTTCCTCCCCCCTGCCTCCCATCAGCCCCGGTCTTTCTCTGGTCTCTCTTCCCCTCCCTCTACCCACCTCCCATCTCTTACCAGTACAAATCAGGTCAGTGTGGATTGGTTTTCCAGTCTCAAATACAGTGGAAGGAGTACGAGCCATAATAGGGTTTAAGGGGCGTGGCATGCAGGATATCCAGGGCCATGTCCCAAATGGTACCCTATTCCCTTCGTAGTGCACTACTCTTGACCAGGGCCCCTTAGAAAATAGGGTGCCATTTGGGATGCAAGCCCCACGACTGGCTCCTAATCCCACAGGGGAGGTGCCTCTAACAGCTATCACCATGCAATCCTCCTCTGTCTGGTCAACCAATGAGATGGTCAAGACCAGACCACCAGAAGTAATGATTATGGAGTGGAACGTGTTGATACTCAATGTCCCAGATGTCTGCCGTTCATTCATGAACTTGGACGCCTTGTTGAATGTCAGATGGTGAAATCCGATGTATATAATGTTGAGGTTTGGGGAATAAAGAAAGACATCCAGACATAACTAATTAACCCATTCACACAGGAAGAGTTGCAGGCAAATTAACCCATTCACACAGGAAGAGTTGTAGGCAAATTAACCCATTCACACAGGAAGAGTTGTAGGCAAATAACAAATGAACCCATTCACACAGGAAGAGTTGTAGGCAAATAACAAATGAACCCATTCACACAGGAAGAGTTGCAGGCAAATAACACAGTTAGCGAAAGTGAGATTGTGCCAAATTAATTTTGTTAAGACTCGTCCTAGAGCTGGCCGTCCGGTCAAACTGAGCAATCGGGGGAGAAGGGCCTTGGTCAGGGAGGTGACCAAGAACCCGATGGTCACTCTGACAGAGATCCTCTGTGGAGACGGGAGAACCTTCCAGAAGGACAACCATCTCTGCAACACTCCACCAATCAGGCCTTTAAGGTAGAGTGGCCAGACAGAAGCCCCTCAGTAAAAGTCACAGAACAGCCCGCTTGGAGTTTGTAAAAAGGCAACTAGAGAACTCTCAGACCATGAGAAACAAGATTCTCTGGTCTGATGAAACCAAGATTGAACTCTTTGGCTTGAATGCCAAGCGTCACATCTGGAGGAAACCTGACACCATCCCTACGGTGAAGCATGGTGGTGCAGCATCATGCTGTGGGGATGTTTATCAGCAGCAGGGGAGACTAGTCAGGATCGAGGGAAAGTTGAATGGAGCAAAGTACAGAGAGATCCTTGATGAAAACTTGCTCCAGAGCACTCAGGACCTCAGACTGGGGTGAAGGTTCACCTTCCAACAGGACAATGTCCCTAAGCACACAGCCAAGACAACGCAGGAGTGACGTCGGAAAAAGTCTCCGAATGTCCTTTAGTGGCCCAGCCAGAGCCCGGACTTGAACCCAATCGAACATCTCTGGAGAGACCTGAAATTAGCTGAGCAGCGACACTCCCCAAGAAGACTCAAGGCTGTAATCACTTCAAAAAGGTGCTTTAACAAAGTACTGAGTAAAGGGACTGAATACTTATGTAAATGTGATCAGTTTTATTTTTAATACATTTGCAAAAATGTCTAAAAAACGTTTTTTTATTTTTGTCATTATGGGGTAGTGTGGGGTAGTGTGTGTATATTAATAAGGGGCAAAAAAAATATAAAATAAAATAATAAATCAAATATTCCATTTTAGAATCAGACTAACGTAACAAAATGTGGAAAAAGTCAAGGGGTCTGCCAACTTTCCGAAAGCAATGTGTGTGTGTCCGTCCACGTGTGTGTCTACGCGTCTTCTCCAGTTCCTGATCTCTAGAAGGTCAGTGTTCCTCTGTGGTCGGTCACTGGGAGCACACCTAACACAGACTCTCTCCTCTCTGACAATGGCAGGAAAAGAGAGTAGGAGGGGGCTGCTCTCCACGCTGACCTCATTGTTCTACAGTGGACGTGAAGGAGGGAGAATGAGGAGGACAAGGATGGAGGAGGGAGCAGGGCCAACTATTCCTTCAGCCCCAGACAGGCCTGTGTTAAGTACGGTCCCAGCACCCGGACCCCAGTCACCGACCCGAGTCCCGAGGGCTGGTTGGCTGACTGCCTCCCCTCTGAGGCTCCTGCTCTGGTGCACGTAGACTGAGCGGGCCAGCCAGTCTGAGGAGACGTCTTGAGTCTGGTCCCCTGGTCGCTTTGTTCTGCAGGAAGGAACTGGAGCGGACCAGGCCGGATATGTCCTCAGTGACTCTGTGGCCCCTGCCTGGCCACCACCGGTCAGCCGGACAGGCCCATAACTCAGGTCCCCAATGACTGACTGGATCAGTAGCACTGTGGACTGTGGGAAGCAGAGGGGTGAGACTCGGTCAGATAGCCTGGTGCCAGATCTGTTTGTGCTTCTTGACAGCTCCTGTGGTCAATGAAGTGACAATGACCAGCAAGCAAGATCACAAACCAATCTGGGACCAGGCTATCTGACTGCCTCCCCCTTGGGAAAACAACCAGAAATCAGCCAGTCCCACAGGGACAGAGGACAGGAAGTCCTAGATATATACAGTGGATCTCCTCATCACTGACTCAAGACAGAGAGAACTACAATTCATCTACTATAATGTATAACTCAACCACCATGATGTTTACTAACATGAGTTCAGTCTTCATTAATGAGCCAGGGCCGATCTACTGTATATCCATCAGGCTGGAGTTGATGAGACCATGAGAGTTTATAAAAGGACAACAAATGGGACGATGGAAATGATCGCACAAGGACATGAGCAAACGTGCACATCCCACGCACGCGTACAGAAACAGACGAGCCGGGCTCGAATGTCAATGAAAAAAAACATCGTCACCCACAGGAAGAGGAAGAACGTGATGAAAGGCAAGCAATAGCAATACCTATTGAAATCAAATGGGGCCGGATGACTTCCGCGCATGGCAGCCAAGCTGCAGTCACACAAACAAGGCAACTGGATGTTGTTAGGGTATTGAAAAGATATCACGCACCCAGAGTCATGCAAGCATTGTGTTGACATGCTCAGAATCCCCCAGAGCACGCAGAGATATACATATCACAATAACACAGTCTCATGTTGACTTCACCAACCCGATGACTGAGATGTCCATCCCTGTCTGTCACTATGATACACATGAGAGGGCTATCCTGCCATCAGTGACTACTGTACCTCTCTGGCCCTGTCAGGCTCTTAAATCTGACCTGAGAGGGCTATCCTGCCATCAGTGACTACTGTACCTCTCTGGCCCTGTCAGGCTCTTAAATCTGACCTGAGAGGGCTATCCTGCCATCAGTGACTACTGTACCTCTCTGGCCCTGTCAGGCTCTTAAATCTGACCTGAGAGGGCTATCCTGCCATCAGTGACTACTGTACCTCTCTGGCCCTGTCAGGCTCTTAAATCTGACCTGAGAGGGCTTCCTGCCATCAGTGACTACTGTACCTCTCTGGCCCTGTCAGGCTCTTAAATCTGACCTGAGAGGGCTTCCTGCCATCAGTGACTACTGTACCTCTCTGGCCCTGTCAGGCTCTTAAATCTGACCTGACGTAAACAAGCACACACACACACCTTGGCTAAAGCTTTGCTAGGGTCAGGTGGGTGTAAACTATGTCAGAAATGGGACTGAATAGAGGGAAGGGGAAGGGGCTTGACTCATCCTTTATGAAGCACGTCTCACTCCAGACCCAGACCAAGCTCCATAGAATCATCCTGCAGGAATCTCATAACATGGGGTGTAGAGAGGATGCTGGTTCTCCCCTGTGCTCTGCCTTTCCTGTCCTCCCAGGTTCTTTTACCTAGTGGGCCTTGGTGCTGCTATTCTGGTTGTGAATTAGTCTGTCTCCCCAGAATAGCCCTGGAATCTGAGGGTGAAAACATTTTCAAATCGAATTGTATTTGTGCGCTGAATACAACAGGTGTAGACTTTACCAGGAAATGCTTGCTTACAAGCCCTTAACCAACAACTCAGTTAAGTAGTGAGAACATTTGACAATTACAACAACAAAAAATGAACTAGTAACACTAAATAATGAGGATATATACAAAGGAGTAGTGGTACCGAGTCAATGTGAAGGGGTACCATTAGTTGAGGAAATATGTACATGCAGGTAAAGGTGAATAGGTCATTATGATAGGTAATAAAACGTGACAAGATCACGTGTGTGTGTGTGTGTTGGAGTGTGTGTGTGTGTGTGTGTTGGAGTGTGTGTGTGTGTGTTGGAGTGTGTGTGTAAGGTGACTAGGTAATTATGATAGGTAATAAAACGTGACAAGATCACAAATGTGTGAGTGTGGCATCAATATGCATGTATGTGTTTTGTGTGCATGAGCATATGTAGTGTGTGTGTGTGTATTGGAGTGTGTGTGTGTGTGTTGGAGTGTGTGTGTGTGTGTGTGTTGGAGTGTGTGTGTGTGTGTGTGTGTGTGTGTGTGTTGGAGTGTGTGTGTGTGTGTGTGTGTTGGAGTGTGTGTGTGTGTGTAATGGCTTGGGGGTAGAAGCTGTTCAGCAGTCTGATGGCTTGGGGGTAGAAGCTGTTCAGCAGTCTGATGGTTTGGGGGTAGAAGCTGTTCAGCAGTCTGATGGCTTGGGGGTAGAAGCTGTTCAGCAGTCTGATGGCTTGGGGGTAGAAGCTGTTCAGCAGTCTGATGGTTTGGGGGTAGAAGCTGTTCAGCAGTCTGATGGCTTGGGGGTAGAAGCTGTTCAGCAGTCTAATGACTTGGGGGTAGAAGCTGTTCAGCAGTCTGATGGTTTGGGGGTAGAAGCTGTTCAGCAGTCTGATGGTTTGGGGGTAGAAGCTGTTCAGCAGTCTGATGGTTTGGGGGTAGAAGCTGTTCAGCAGTCTGATGGTTTGGGGGTAGAAGCTGTTCAGCAGTCTGATGGCTTGGGGGTAGAAGCTGTTCAGCAGTCTAATGACTTGGGGGTAGGAGCTGTTCAGCAGTCTGATGGTTTGGGGGTAGAAGCTGTTCAGCAGTCTGATGGTTTGGGGGTAGAAGCTGTTCAGCAGTCTGATGGCTTGGGGGGTAGGAGTTGTTCAGCAGTCTGATGGCTTGGGGGTAGAAGCTGTTCAGGAACCTTTTGGTCTTTCGCAGTAGCAGAGAGAACAGTCTATGAATTGTGTGTCCTGGAGTCTTTGACCATTTTTAGGGCGTTCCTCTGACACCGCCTGGTATAGTCCTGGATGGCAGAGCTCGGCTTTGGGATCCACCCATTCCTCTCCCCGACCTCCCCACCCCAAATAATTACATATCTCTCCCGATATCCCCCAGCCCCAAAAATCAATCTTCCTCTCCCTAAAACCCCTCCCCCATAATCCATCTCATAAAAATGTAAAAACTTTGTTGGCATTTAATCAACATCATGAGCGTTTGAGTCCCACTGTATGTTATGTAAGTCCTGACTACAAGCATCACACACACTGAGCCAAGTAGTCAAGACACACACATTCTCAAACACACACAAACACATTTGTCGTCTTCATCGTCCCCCCCCCACACACACACAGAGACTGAGCTCCAGTCACAGAGGCTTAGCGGCGCGGCACGGCGCCATCTGCTGCTATATTTAGTCAGGTTATCAGTGAGGTGAGGTAAACCTAGGGACTGACTGACTGGTCCTGGCCCCTGAGAGCCTGCTAGGGGATATTAGACAGCTTTATGTGCCACTGAGGCCAACAGGGCAACGGGTATCACACACACTGAATGTCACTACTGACAAACACTGGGGAACAGGACAGGCATTCCCAGGTCTCAAGAGATATATATTATCAGGCACTGTAAAGGAAACATGATTATAAACACTAGTATTTCAGTCATCTTGAGGAGGTACTTTCTTTGGTCTATTTTCAACTTTGAGTTTTACTTTCAGGGTCATCCGCGTCCTCACAGTCAGTTCCTTCCCGTGCGTTGTGGTGTGTCTGAGTTATTTACAAAGCAGTCAGTCAAAGGAGATGGCGTGGTGAGCACAATGAAACAATGAACTGGAGACTGGCTGGGCCTGGCGTGGGGTCATGGCTGGCTGACTGGCAGGCAGAGCGATGACGTGGGCAGGGGGGGAGACTCCCTGGTGGCCAGTCTGGATATGAGACCAGACATGTGGGGGTGGGGGTATGTGTGTGTCTCTCCTGCCCTCCAGACCCTCCAGTGCCAACATCCTGCCCGTCAGCAGACCAGACAAACCCAGACGGTAACACTGGCACACAGTGACGTAGTCCTGTAGACATGCGAGACAGACCCACCCTAGCTGGATCTGTATCCTATTCCTGACCTGCTAGGAATCATTTCCCCTCTGGGATGAATAAATCTTCTTAGAATTGAATTCCAAAGTTCTACAGTCATATATATATATTTGGACATTGGTTGGTTTTACAGCCAGAGACATTTTTCAATTTTTATTAAATTTAACCTTTAACTAGGCAAGTCAATTTAGAACAAATTCTTATTTACAATGACGGCCTACCCTGGCCAAACTAGGACGACGCTGGGCCAATTGTGAGCCGCCCTATGGGACTCTCAGTCACGGCCGGATGTGATAGAGCCTGGATTTGAACCAGGGACTGTAGTGACGCCTCTTGCACTGAGATGCAGCACCTTAGACCGCTGTGCCACTTGGGAGCCCAAAAAAAAAAAAAAATCCTGCTAGAGAACAGAGCGAAATATATATATTTGTAGTACATATAGAAAAGTGATTTATTTAGGATTTTCAAGGGACAGAAAACCAGCAAAGATTTAGTCTGAGCAAGACCTTATCTAGTGTTTTATGAGAAATTATGGAACTCAAGGAACAGTACCTTAAAACGACCACTGGGCGCCAGTATTGGCCCTTTAACATGGTCAGAGGTGAATGGACAACGGTTCAACACTAGATGTCAGAGTTCACTCACATAAAGGACAAGACTATTCCTTACATTTCTAAGTATGAAGTTCCATCTTTCAGCCACCAGATGGAGCTCCCTACCATTAGTAGGTATGTGGTCTTGTTAGAAAGCAGATAGAGAGGACCGAGACAAAGAAAGAGGTTAACTCACAGTAAGGCCTGGCAGGAACTTCTCCATGTCATTCAGGTCAATGCCATCATCGTCATCATCATCTTCAAACTTGCCTTTCATCATCCTGAGAGATCGAGAGATAAGGGATGAGTAGGCAGGATAGGTGGGCTCTGATTGGCTTATACAGGGGACAATTTCTCTTCTATTCCTGACATTTTCTCTCCTCACCTTCTCAAAACTCATTGGAGAAGAAGGTTAGAGGGGAGGGACCTTGGACCTTCTCCTCCAATATGGTGAGGAGGTGAGGAGAGGTTGTGAGGAACGGTGAAAAGACCATTTGAGATTGAGTTCATGTGATGATAACCCAGTAGTGAGACTGAGGCCTAGGGGTCAGTATGAGTGTAGCAGAGGCTACAGACACCAAGTAGTAATGGAATGGACCAGCATCATGTTCATGTCTATCCCATAGGAGAGGATTAATGGGAGGGATGTATAGGCCTTCAGATCTGCAAAGTGTAGAAGGGTAGAAGGGTTAGGGCCAGGTAGAAGGGTTAGGGCCAGGTAGCAGGGTTAGGGCCAGGTAGAAGGGTTAGGGCCAGGTAGAAGGGTTAGGGCCAGGTAGAAGGGTTAGGGCCAGGTAGAAGGGTTAGGGCCAGGTAGAAGGGTTAGGGCCAGGTAGCAGGGTTAGGGCCAGGTAGCAGGGTTAGGGCCAGGTAGCAGGGTTAGGGCCAGGTAGCAGGGTTAGGGCCAGGTAGCAGGGTTAGGGCCAGGTAGAAGGGTTAGGGCCAGGTAGAAGGGTTAGGGCCAGGTAGAAGGGTTAGGGCCAGGTAGAAGGGTTAGGGCCAGGTAGAAGGGTTAGGGCCAGGTAGAAGGGTTAGGGCCAGGTAGAAGGGTTAGGGCCAGGTAGAAGGGTTAGGGCCAGGTAGCAGGGTTAGGGCCAGATAGCAGGGTTAGGGCCAGGTAGCAGGGTTAGGGCCAGGTAAAAGGGTTAGGGCCAGGTAGAAGGGTTAGGGAGAGAACTGGGACAATGTTTCTCTATGGTCAAGTCAAGGAGTCGCTGGACACACGCGTCCTTTCTCAGTAACTTGGTATTTATTTAATTGAACCACTAGATGCACTCACCCCTCTCTGTCGATGTGTGGTAGATGCTTTGGTGTTCCTCTGAAGGGTTTCCTGTGGAACTGACTGAAGTCTAGCTTCTCAGGCTGGAGGTCCCATGTCGCCCCCCTACAAACACAACATTGGACAAGAAGATGACATAAACAAATCAAAAATCGGTCGCAACACATATTGGCAGATGCTACCGCAGGCGCAAAAATATGCTTGTTTCTCTAGCTCTAAAAACGCAGTAATACCTAGCAATACACACAAATCCCCAAAAAATGTATTAGTACGCATGTATGTATGTATGTATGTATGTATGTACAGTGCCTTGCGAAAGTATTCGGCCCCCTTGAAGTTTGCGACCTTTTGCCACATTTCAGGCTTCAAACATAAAGATATAAAACTGTATTTTTTTGTGAAGAATCAACAACAAGTGGGACACAATCATGACGTGGAACGACATTTATTGGATATTTCAAACTTTTTTAACAAATCAAAAACTGAAAAATTGGGCGTGCAAAATTATTCAGCCCCTTTACTTTCAGTGCAGCAAACTCTCTCCAGAAGTTCAGTGAGGATCTCTGAATGATCCAATGTTGACCTAAATGACTAATGATGATAAATACAATCCACCTGTGTGTAATCAAGTCTCCGTATAAATGCACCTGCACTGTGATAGTCTCAGAGGTCCGTTAAAAGCGCAGAGAGCATCATGAAGAACAAGGAACACACCAGGCAGGTCCGAGATACTGTTGTGAAGAAGTTTAAAGCCGGATTTGGATACAAAAAGATTTCCCAAGCTTTAAACATCCCAAGGAGCACTGTGCAAGCGATAATATTGAAATGGAAGGAGTATCAGACCACTGCAAATCTACCAAGACCTGGCCGTCCCTCTAAACTTTCAGCTCATACAAGGAGAAGACTGATCAGAGATGCAGCCAAGAGGCCCATGATCACTCTGGATGAACTGCAGAGATCTACAGCTGAGGTGGGAGACTGTCCATAGGACAACAATCAGTCGTATTTTGCACAAATCTGGCCTTTATGGAAGAGTGGCAAGAAGAAAGCCATTTCTTAAAGATATCCATAAAAAGTGTCGTTTAAAGTTTGCCACAAGCCACCTGGGAGACACACCAAACATGTGGAAGAAGGTGCTCTGGTCAGATGAAACCAAAATTGAACTTTTTGGCAATAATGCAAAACGTTATGTTTGGCGTAAAAGCAACACAGCTCATCACCGTGAACACACCATCCCCACTGTCAAACATGGTGGTGGCAGCATCATGGTTTGGGCCTGCTTTTCTTCAGCAGGGACAGGGAAGATGGTTAAAATTGATAGGAAGATGGATGGAGCCAAATACAGGACCATTCTGGAAGAAAACCTGATGGAGTCTGCAAAAGACCTGAGACTGGGACGGAGATTTGTCTTCTAACAAGACAATGATCCAAAACATAAAGCAAAGTCTACAATGGAATGGTTCAAAAATAAACATATCCAGGTGTTAGAATGGCCAAGTCAAAGTCCAGACCTGAATCCAATCGAGAATCTGTGGAAAGAACTTAAAACTGCTGTTCACAAATGCTCTCCATCCAACCTCACTGAGCTCGAGCTGTTTTGCAAGGAGGAATGGGAAAAAATTTCAGTCTCTCAATGTGCAAAACTGATAGAGACATACCCTAAGCGACTTACAGCTGTAATCGCAGCAAAAGGTGGCGCTACAAAGTATTAACTTAAGGGGGCTGAATAATTTTGCACGCCCAATTTTTCAGTTTTTGATTTGTTAAAAAAGTTTGAAATATCCAATAAATGTCTTTCCACTTCATGATTGTGTCCCACTTGTTGTTGATTCTTCACAAAAAAATACAGTTTTATATCTTTATGTTTGAAGCCTGAAATGTGGCAAAAGGTCACAAAGTTCAAGGGGGCCGAATACTTTCGCAAGGCACTGTATATATATATATATATATATATCAGAACAAACCACATGTTCTCTGAACACACACTGTTTGAGGGCCAGAAGACGTCACCAATGAAAAAAAAAAAACAGCTGGCTGATTCTGAAAGAAGACTATGCTGTAAATTAATAGAATTAAACCCGAGGTTAAGCTGCTGCCAATGTAGTTATTTTTGGTAAAACTGTGTGGTCCCTGCGGTTGTGTTGTTCCATTTCCTGTCTGACAACAACTACTCAGGGTGCTGAACAATTCATCAAATGGCCACCGGACTATTTACATTGACCCCCCCCCCCCCCATTTGTTTTGTACACTGCTGCTACTCACAGTTTAGTATCTATGCATAGTCACCTCACCCCAACCTACATGAACAAATGACCTCAACCTACCTGCACATTGACTCAGTACCGGTACCCCCTGTATACAGCCTCCACACTGACTCAGTACCGGTACCCCCTGTATACAGCCTCCACACTGACTCAGTACCGGTACCCCCTGTATACAGCCTCCACACTGACTCAGTACCGGTACCCCCTGTATACAGCCTCCACACTGACTCAGTACCGGTACCCCCTGTATACAGCCTCCACACTGACTCAGTACCGGTACCCCCTGTATACAGCCTCCACACTGACTCAGTACCGGTACATCCTGTATACAGCCTCCACACTGACTCAGTACCGGTACCCCCTGTATACAGCCTCCACACTAACTCCATACCGGTACCCCCTGTATACAGCCTCCACACTGACTCAGTACCGGTACATCCTGTATACAGCCTCCACACTAACTCAGTACCGGTACCCCCTGTATACAGCCTCCACACTGACTCAGTACCGGTACATCCTGTATACAGCCTCCACACTGACTCAGTACCAGTACCCCCTGTATACAGCCTCCACACTGACTCAGTACCGGTACCCCCTGTATACAGCCTCCACACTAACTCAGTACCGGTACCCCCTGTATACAGCCTCCACACTGACTCAGTACCGGTACCCCCTGTATACAGCCTCCACACTGACTCAGTACCGGTACCCCCTGTATACAGCCTCCACACTGACTCAGTACCGGTACATCCTGTATACAGCCTCCACACTGACTCAGTACCGGTAAATCCTGTATACAGCCTCTACACTAACTCAGTACCGGTACCCCCTGTATACAGCCTCCACACTGACTCAGTACCGGTACCCCCTGTATACAGCCTCCACACTGACTCAGTACCGGTACATCCTGTATACAGCCTCCACACTGACTCAGTACCGGTAAATCCTGTATACAGCCTCCACACTAACTCAGTACCGGTACCCCCTGTATACAGCCTCCACACTGACTCAGTACCGGTACCCCCTGTATACAGCCTCCACACTGACTCAGTACCGGTACCCCCTGTATACAGCCTCCACACTGACTCAGTACCGGTACATCCTGTATACAGCCTCCACACTGACTCAGTACCGGTACATCCTGTATACAGCCTCCACACTGACTCAGTACCGGTACATCCTGTATACAGCCTCCACACTGACTCAGTACCGGTACCCCCCCTCCACACTGACTCAGTACCGGTACATCCTGTATACAGCCTCCACACTGACTCAGTACCGGTACATCCTGTATACAGCCTCCACACTGACTCAGTACCGGTACCCCCTGTATACAGCCTCCACACTGACTCAGTACCGGTACCCCCCTGTATACAGCCTCCACACTGACTCAGTACCGGTACCCCCTGTATACAGCCTCCACACTGACTCAGTACCGGTACCCCCTGTATACAGCCTCCACACTGACTCAGTACCGGTACCCCCTGTATATAGCCTCCACATTGACTCTGTACCAGTACCCCCTGTATACAGCCTCCACACTGACTCAGTACCGGTACCCCCTGTATACAGCCTCCACACTGACTCAGTACCGGTACCCCCTGTATATAGCCTCCACATTGACTCTGTACCAGTACCCCCTGTATATAGCCTCCACACTGACTCAGTACCGGTACCCCCTGTATATAGCCTCCACACTGACTCAGTACCGGTACCCCCTGTATACAGCCTCCACACTGACTCTGTACCAGTACCCCTGTATATAGCCTCCACACTGACTCAGTACCGGTACCCCCCTGTATACAGCCTCCACACTGACTCAGTACCGGTACCCCCCTGTATACAGCCTCCACACTGACTCAGTACCGGTACCCCCCTGTATAGAGCCTCCACACTGACTCAGTACCGGTACCCCCTGTATACAGCCTCCACACTGACTCAGTACCGGTACCCTCTGTATATTGTTACTTTTTATATTTTTTGACTTTAGTTTATTTGGTCAATATTTCTTAACTCTTCTTGAACTGCCCTGTTGGTTAAGGGCCTGTAAGGAAGCATTTCACGGTAAGGTCTTCACTTGTTGTATTCAGCATTTCACGGTAAGGTCTACACTTGTTGTATTCAGCATTTCACGGTAAGGTCTACACTAGTTGTTTTCAGCATTTCACGGTAAGGTCTTCACTTGTTGTATTCAGCATTTCACGGTAAGGTCTACACTTGTTGTATTCAGCATTTCACGGTAAGGTCTACACTAGTTGTATTCAGCATTTCACGGTAAGGTCTACACTTGTTGTAGTCAGCATTTCACGGTAAGGTCTACACTAGTGGTATTCAGCATTTCACGGTAAGGTCTACACTAGTTGTATTCAGCATTTCACGGTAAGGTCTACACTTGTTGTAGTCAGCATTTCACGGTAAGGTCTACACTTGTTGTATTCGGTGCAGGTGACAAATAAACGTGGATTTGATCCCATCATCACGTTGTCTGGCTAAGATAGCAACACCACAGTACAAGGATAAGACAGGAGTGAGTACTACTACTAACCTCTCCTTTATATCCATCCCATAATACAATGCCATGGGAGAAGGCTATTCAAGTAAACACTCTCAACTAGCTATGTATCAGTGTGAGCTAGAGATAGAATTAATATGTAATAGGAGTCATCATCAGTGTGTTTGCGCGCGCGTGTGTGTGTGTAGTGATGGGGGCGTGAATGAGTCAACAGTGTGCATGACATACCCATGAGAGTCCATGGTGTTAGCAGCCCAGATATCAGTACCCAGGATGTCAAATGACCCTTCTCTGTTGCCGTTCTGGAAGACAACACACAACCTGTTACAGTGCATTACCTGCACACCACAATATGGAACACGTTTACTACTCTACAGCTTAATAGTGATCAAAACAGCTCTCACCGTGCTACTCAACCTGCATGCTAACACACCCTGACATTGAGAAAGCATTCGTTAAAGTCCCCTTCAGTGGAAAAATAATTAGTGACATGATGATTATTACTACTTGAGGCAGTGGAGGCTGCTGAAGGGAGGACGGCTCATAATAATGGCTGGAACGGAGCAAATGGAATGGCATCAAACACCTGGAAACCACGGAAACCACGTGGTTAATGTATTTGATACTATTCCACTGATTCCGCCCCAGTTATTACCAGGAGCCCCTCCTCTCCAATGAAGGTGCCACCAACCTGTGTTGAGAGGGATGGAAGGGGCATTATTTCTATAAAAACATTTCTGGGACACAAAGTGTTTAGCTGGTCTGTCAACATGTACTGTATTTGGGTAAATGGACTGTGCGTTTTCCCTGTGGGAAGGAATGCCATTATGACATCTAGAGTCCTCTATGCATCTCTATGGAGCAGACACACAACTCCTCTGGGAGAGATATCCTGGAGCCTGACAGAAGAACCAGAGGACAACCCCCTCTGCCCCAAACACTGCATTAACCCCACATCACATAACGTGGAACAAGGTAAGCCAGTACTTTTCATGCACATCATATTACAGTATACCCCTCTCCAGTAAGGTGATGCATGCTAAAAGAGGATGGTGAGGGTTGTCCTGACGACCCCTGATGACCTCATAGTAAATTATGTGGTGGAATTCTGGAGCAGCCATAAGCCTGCAGTAGCTTTCTTAGGGTCCCTTGGGACAAAAGAGAGTGAAACAGGACTTGGATACATATTACTGTGTGGGACAGTGGTGGCCGGGGGAGGATGAAGCGAGAGCCCGTCCTCCCATTTCTTCCTCCACCATCCACAGCTGCTGTGGTGATGGTGGTGGTCTGACATAAAAGCTGTAGTTTGGTTTGGTAGTTACCTGTACCTTGATAATACTGTGTTTCTGGGGGTTAAGGTTGGGGAGAGGTGATATAAAAGCTGTAGTTTGGCTTGGTAGTTACCTGTACCTTGATAATACTGTGTTTCTGGGGGTTAAGGTTGGGGAGAGGTGATATAAAAGCTGTAGTTTGGTTTGGTAGTTACCTGTACCTTGGCTGGCCCTCTGAACTGGTTGTTCCTCCCTCTGCTGCCGGACCTAGAACCTGAACCAGGCCTTGAACCAGAGCTGGGCCTGGACCCTGTACTGCCATTACTACTGTGATCCCACTCATCCTGCAGACAGAGGGGGTGGAGAGAGAGGAAGAGAGAACAAAATCAATACCATATCAACTCCTCCACTGCAGAGAATGCAGAACATGTAATACAGAATGCTGATGTTATTGTCAAGAAGACGTATTTCTATCATCTATGAGGGAGGAGAATGTACAGTAAGGTGTAATAAATAGAGATGGGTCTGCGACTTCTACCGAGTCGAGCCCATTTACATGATGAATGTCTAACCACCAATGCTGCAGGGGGGGGGGGGGGGGGGGCAGTGGAGAAAGTGTGTGAGAGAGTGAGACAGAGAGGTTTAATATTTATTGGTATCCCCATTAGCTTTTGCCGGCGCAGCAATTCTTCCTGGGGTCCACAGACAAGGAAAGTCACACAAATACAATGATATACAAACACCACAACTAGAATAATACAAACACCACAACTAGAATAATACAACCACCACAACTAGAATAATACAACCACCACAACTAGAATAAAACAACCACCACAACTAGAATAATACAACCACCACAACTAGAATAATACAACCACCACAACTAGAATAATACAAACACTACAACTAGAATAATACAACCACCACAACTAGAATAATACAACCACCACAACTAGAATAATACAACCACCACAACTAGAATAATACAAACAACACAACTAGAATAATACAACCACCACAACTAGAATAATACAACCAACTAGAATAATACAACCACCACAACTAGACTAATACAACCACCACAACTAGAATAATACAACCACCACAACTAGAATAATACAACCACCACAACTAGAATAATACAACCACCACAACTAGAATAATACAACCACCACAACTAGAATAATACAACCACCACAACTAGAATAATACAACCACCACAACTAGAATAATACAACCACCACAACTAGAATAATACAACCACCACAACTAGAATAATACAACCACCACAACTAGACTAATACAACCACCACAACTAGAATAATACAACCACCACAACTAGAATAATACAACCACCACAACTAGAATAATACAACCACCACAACTAGAATAATACAACCACCACAACTAGAATAATACAACCACCACAACTAGAATAATACAACCACCACAACTAGAATAATACAACCACCACAACTAGAATACAAACACCACAACTAGAATAATACAAACACCACAACTAGAATAATACAAACATCACAACTAGAATAATACAACCAACTAGAATAATACAACCACCACAACTAGAATAATACAAACACCACAACTAGACTAATACAACCACCACAACTAGAATAATACAAACACCACAACTAGAATAATACAACCACCACAACTAGAATAATACAACCACCACAACTAGAATAATACAAACACCACAACTAGACTAATACAACCACCACAACTAGAATAATACAACCACCACAACTAGAATAATACAACCACCACAACTAGAATAATACAACCACCACAACTAGAATAATACAACCACCACAACTAGAATAATACAACCACCACAACTAGAATAATACAACCACCACAACTAGAATAATACAACCACCACAACTAGAATAATACAACCACCACAACTAGAATAATACAACCACCACAACTAGAATAATACAACCACCACAACTAGAATACAAACACCACAACTAGAATAATACAAACATCACAACTAGAATAATACAACCACCACAACTAGACTAATACAACCACCACAACTAGAATAATACAAACATCACAACTAGAATAATACAACCACCACAACTAGAATAATACAACCACCACAACTAGAATAATACAACCACCACAACTAGAATAATACAACCACCACAACTAGAATAATACAAACACCACAACTAGAATAATACAACCACCACAACTAGAATAATACAAACAACTAGAATAATACAAACACCACAACTAGAATAATACAACCACCACAACTAGAATAATACAACCACCACAACTAGAATAATACAACCACCACAACTAGAATAATACAACCACCACAACTAGAATAATACAACCACCACAACTAGAATAATACAACCACCACAACTAGAATAATACAACCACCACAACTAGAATAATACAAACAACTAGAATAATACAACCACCACAACTAGAATAATACAACCACCACAACTAGAATAATACAACCACCACAACTAGAATAATACAAACAACTAGAATAATACAACCACCACAACTAGAATAATACAACCACCACAACTAGAATAATACAACCACCACAACTAGAATAATACAACCACCACAACTAGAATAATACAACCACCACACCTAGAATAATACAACCACCACAACTAGAATAATACAAACAACACAACTAGAATAATACAACCACCACAACTAGAATAATACAACCACCACAACTAGAATAATACAACCACCACAACTAGAATAATACAACCACCACAACTAGAATAATACAACCACCACAACTAGAATAATACAAACAACTAGAATAATACAAACAACTAGAATAATACAACCACCACAACTAGAATAATACAAACAACTAGAATAATACAAACAACTAGAATAATACAAACAACTAGAATAATACAACCACCACAACTAGAATAATACAACCACCACAACTAGAATAATACAACCACCACAACTAGAATAATACAACCACCACAACTAGAATAATACAACCACCACACCTAGAATAATACAACCACCACAACTAGAATAATACAACCACCACAACTAGAATAATACAAACAACTAGAATAACACAAACAACTAGAATAATACAACCACCACAACTAGAATAATACAACCACCACAACTAGAATAATACAACCACCTAAAATAATACAACCACCACAACTAGAATAATACAAACAACTAGAATAATACAAACAACTAGAATAATACAACCACCACAACTAGAATAATACAACCACCACACCTAGAATAATACAACCACCACAACTAGAATAATACAAACAACTAGAATAATACAACCACCACACCTAGAATAATACAACCACCACAACTAGAATAATACAACCACCACACCTAGAATAATACAACCACCACACCTAGAATAATACAACCACCACAACTAGAATAATACAACCACCACAACTAGAATAATACAACCACCACAACTAGAATAATACAACCACCACAACTAGAATAATACAACCACCACAACTAGAATAATACAAACAACTAGAATAATACAAACAACTAGAATAATACAAACAACTAGAATAATACAAACAACTAGAATAATACAAACAACTAGAATAATACAAACAACTAGAATAATACAAACAACTAGAATAATACAACCACCACAACTAGAATAATACAAACAACTAGAATAATACAACCACCACAACTAGAATAATACAACCACCACAACTAGAATAATACAACCACCACAACTAGAATAATACAAACACCACAACTAGAATAATACAAACACCACAACTAGAATAATACAACCACCACAACTAGAATAATACAACCACCACAACTAGAATAATACAACCACCACAACTAGAATAATACAAACACTACAACTAGAATAATACAACCACCACAACTAGAATAATACAACCACCACAACTAGAATAATACAAACAACTAGAATAATACAACCACCACAACTAGACTAATACAACCACCACAACTAGAATAATACAACCACCACAACTAGACTAATACAACCACCACAACTAGAATAATACAACCACCACAACTAGACTAATACAACCACCACAACTAGAATAATACAACCACCACAACTAGAATAATACAACCACCACAACTAGAATAATACAACCACCACAACTAGAATAATACAACCACCACAACTAGACTAATACAACCACCACAACTAGAATAATACAACCACCACAACTAGAATAATACAACCACCACAACTAGAATAATACAAACAACTAGAATAATACAACCACCACAACTAGAATAATACAACCACCACAACTAGAATAATACAAACAACTAGAATAATACAACCACCACAACTAGAATAATACAAACACCACAACTAGAATAATACAAACACCACAACTAGAATAATACAAACACCACAACTAGAATAATACAAACACCACAACTAGAATAATACAAACACCACAACTAGAATAATACAACCACCACAACTAGAATAATACAACCACCACAACTAGAATAATACAACCACCACAACTAGAATAATACAACCACCACAACTAGAATAATACAAACACCACAACTAGAATAATACAACCACCACAACTAGAATAATACAAACACCACAACTAGAATAATACAACCACCACAACTAGAATAATACAAACACCTAAATAAAACAACCACCACAACTAGAATAATACAACCACCACAACTAGAATAATACAACCACCACAACTAGAATAATACAACCACCACAACTAGAATAATACAACCACCACACCTAGAATAATACAACCACCACAACTAGAATAATACAACCACCACAACTAGAATACAACCACCACAACTAGAATAATACAACCACCACACCTAGAATAATACAACCACCACAACTAGAATAATACAAACACCACAACTAGAATAATACAACCACCTAAAATAATACAACCACCACAACTAGAATAATACAACCACCACAACTAGAATAATACAACCACCACAACTAGAATAATACAACCACCACACCTAGAATAATACAACCACCTAAAATAATACAACCACCACAACTAGAATAATACAACCACCTAAAATAATACAACCACCACAACTAGAATAATACAAACACCACAACTAGAATAATACAACCACCTAAAATAATACAACCACCACAACTAGAATAATACAAACACCACAACTAGAATAATACAACCACCTAAAATAATACAACCACCACAACTAGAATAATACAACCACCACAACTAGAATAATACAACCACCACACCTAGAATAATACAACCACCACACCTAGAATAATACAACCACCACAACTAGAATAATACAACCACCACAACTAGAATAATACAACCACCACAACTAGAATAATACAACCACCACAACTAGAATAATACAACCACCACAACTAGAATAATACAACCACCACAACTAGAATAATACAACCACCACAACTAGAATAATACAACCACCTAAAATAATACAACCACCACAACTAGAATAATACAACCACCTAAAATAATACAACCACCACAACTAGAATAATACAACCACCACAACTAGAATAATACAACCACCTAAAATAATACAACCACCACAACTAGAATAATACAAACAACTAGAATAATACAAACAACTAGAATAATACAAACACCACAACTAGAATAATACAAACACTACAACTAGAATAATACAACCACCACAACTAGAATAATACAACCACCTAAAATAATACAACCACCACAAATAATACAACCACCACAACTAGAATAATACAACCACCACACCTAGAATAATACAACCACCACACCTAGAATAATACAACCACCACAACTAGACTAATACAACCACCACAACTAGAATAATACAACCACCACAACTAGAATAATACAACCACCACAACTAGAATAATACAACCACCACAACTAGAATAATACAACCACCTAAAATAATACAACCACCACAACTAGAATAATACAACCACCTAAAATAATACAACCACCACAACTAGAATAATACAACCACCACAACTAGAATAATACAAACACCACAACTAGAATAATACAAACAACTAGAATAATACAAACAACTAGAATAATACAAACAACTAGAATAATACAAACAACTAGAATAATACAAACAACTAGAATAATACAAACAACTAGAATAATACAAACAACTAGAATAATACAAACAACTAGAATAATACAAACAACTAGAATAATACAACCACCACAACTAGAATAATACAAACAACTAGAATAATACAAACAACTAGAATAATACAAACAACTAGAATAATACAAACAACTAGAATAATACAAACAACTAGAATAATACAAACAACTAGAATAATACAACCACCACAACTAGAATAATACAAACAACTAGAATAATACAAACAACTAGAATAATACAAACAACTAGAATAATACAACCACCACAACTAGAATAATACAAACAACTAGAATAATACAACCACCACAACTAGAATAATACAACCACCACACCTAGAATAATACAACCACCACAACTAGAATAATACAAACACCACAACTAGAATAATACAAACACTACAACTAGAATAATACAACCACCACAACTAGAATAATACAACCACCACAACTAGAATAATACAACCACCACAACTAGAATAATACAACCACCACAACTAGAATAATACAACCACCACAACTAGAATAATACAAACACCACAACTAGAATAATACAAACACCACAACTAGAATAATACAACCACCACAACTAGAATAATACAACCACCACAACTAGAATAATACAACCACCTAAAATAATACAACCACCACAACTAGAATAATACAACCACCACAACTAGAATAATACAAACAACTAGAATAATACAAACAACTAGAATAATACAACCACCACAACTAGAATAATACAACCACCACACCTAGAATAATACAACCACCACAACTAGAATAATACAAACAACTAGAATAATACAAACAACTAGAATAATACAACCACCACAACTAGAATAATACAACCACCACACCTAGAATAATACAACCACCTAAAATAATACAACCACCACAACTAGAATAATACAACCACCACAACTAGAATAATACAACCACCACAACTAGAATAATACAACCACCACAACTAGAATAATACAACCACCACAACTAGAATAATACAACCACCACAACTAGAATAATACAACCACCACAACTAGAATAATACAACCACCTAAAATAATACAACCACCACAACTAGAATAATACAACCACCTAAAATAATACAACCACCACAACTAGAATAATACAACCACCACAACTAGAATAATACAACCACCACAACTAGAATAATACAAACAACTAGAATAATACAAACAACTAGAATAATACAAACAACTAGAATAATACAAACAACTAGAATAATACAAACAACTAGAATAATACAAACAACTAGAATAATACAAACAACTAGAATAATACAAACAACTAGAATAATACAAACAACTAGAATAATACAAACAACTAGAATAATACAACCACCACAACTAGAATAATACAAACACCACAACTAGAATAATACAACCACCACAACTAGAATAATACAACCACCACAACTAGAATAATACAAACACCACAACTAGAATAATACAACCACCACAACTAGAATAATACAAACACCACAACTAGAATAATACAAACAACTAGAATAATACAAACAACTAGAATAATACAAACAACTAGAATAATACAAACAACTAGAATAATACAACCACCACAACTAGAATAATACAAACAACTAGAATAATACAACCACCACAACTAGAATAATACAACCACCACAACTAGAATAATACAACCACCACAACTAGAATAATACAACCACCACAACTAGAATAATACAAACACCACAACTAGAATAATACAAACACTACAACTAGACACATTGGAGCAACGACAGTCTTTTAACACGAATACGCACCGCATCGATTATATGCAACGCAGGACACGCTAGATAAACTAGTAATATCATCAACCATGTGTAGTTAACTAGTGATTATGATTGTTTTTTATAACATAAATGTAATGCTAGCTAGCAACTTACCTTGGCTTACTGCATTCGCGTAACAGGCAGGCAGGCTCCTCGTGGAGTGCAATGTAATCAGGTGGTTAAAGCGTTGGACTAGTTAACTAAGGTTGCAAGATTGGATCCCCCGAGCTAAAAAAAATCTGTCGTCCTGCCCCTGAACAAGGCAGTTTACCCAACGTTCCCAGGCCGTCATTGAAAATAAGAATGTGTTCTTAGATGACTTGCCTAGTTAAATAAAGGTTCAATATTTTATTTATTTTTATTACATTTATAGGGAGGGAGTTGGGTGCCATTTGGTCCTCAGTTTAGGCTCAAATCAATACATCCTTATAGTGCCGGATCAGCACATGAATAGCTCTCGGTTGCTTGGAGAAATATAGGAGCAACATGAGACATAACACATTGAGATTAAACAGAGCTAGATCCTCTGTGATCCCAGACAAAAGTAAAAGCATTCAGTTACAATGCTGCCCATAATCGTTCCCTCAGAAAGTGACACAGGCACAGATGCACAACACCACACACTAACCTATATCCCTCTAACAGACATGTCTTTACCAGACTAGGAACAACCCAGTCGTCCACAAGACAGCCTCAAGCACTCTGTGTGCAAACAAGGGCTTAGAAAGGACTCTAACTGCTTCGTTGAAATGAAAGTGAAGCACAAAAGCAGGCAGCAGAGGGTGAAGTGTGTACCCAGAGGGCCAGAGGACCAGAGGGCCAGAGGACCAGAGAGCCAGAGAACCAGAGAACAAGAGGACCAGAGGACCAGAGGACCAGAGGACCAGAGAACCAGAGAACCAGAAGGGCAGACTGACTCATGTCCTGGAGCAGCCTTGTGGTGCTTTGCGTTCTCCTGTAACACATAGTCACTTCATCTCTGTGTGACGGTATCATCTAACCTCTTCTCTCTGCCTTCACCTATAGAACAAACTATTCATACTGACCCAGGATGAAATCTCTTTCATTACACCTCAGTCACCTATGGAAAGTCTTCTAATGTACTCATTCTGATGGACCAAACCTGAAAGGTAAATCGAGTTGAAGCCACTTGTCAGAGGAGGAAGTGATCTCTCATCTTTGTTGTTGAAAGTGGCAGGGGGAGGGGCTTGGTGTGTGTGTGTGTAAACAGAGAGGAAGAGGTGAAACAAGAGGTTTCACTCGTGACAAAATCTGTCCATAATAAGCCGAATGTGTTTCTTCGGGCTTATTTTGGACCTAAACTTGTCACCTGCCTTCCCGCCTTTGGGGCAACGACTCCCATTGTTAGAGTGGAGACATGAGCATCTCGTCATTATATACAGATCTCTGGTGTAAGTGGGAAGGTGCACAGGAATCAGCACATGAAACCTGATCTGGCAGCCCAGGTGGGGAACAGACGGCTTACCCTGGGCAAGCAGTGGGCCTTGTCTTACACAACCACAATAAGATTGGAACACAACCACAAGTCATTGGTTGAGACAGGCAATGACAGCGGGAGCCAGTGAGACGGGTGTGTGTCTCCCTCCACCCTGTGCCAGCATTCACGGTCAAACCCACTCTGCCAGGTCGTCGTGCCAACAGGCGCAGACACAAAGCCGGAGGCGGCACATGGGGGAAAGCACACACTCTGTACTAGCACCTTGTGATATCACAAGACACTTGTCCAATAAGAATCTTTGTTTTCTGTTACAAAATGTTTTGCTAAGGTGGTGTACCCTACTGAACAGTTATACACTGCTCAAAAAATAAAGGGAACACTAAAATAACACATCCTAGATCTGAATGAATGAAATATTCTTATTAAATACTTTTTTCTTTACATAGTTGAATGTGCTGAAAACAAAATCACACAAAAAATGGTCAATGGAAATCAAATTTAATCAACCCATGGAGGTCTGGATTTGGAGTCGCACTCAAAATTAAAGTGGAAAACCACACTACAGGCTGATCCAACTTTGATGCAATGTCCTTAAAACAAGTCAAAATGAGGCTCAGTAGTGTGTGTGGCCTCCACGTGCCTGTATGACCTCCCTACAACGCCTGGGCATGCTCCTGATGAGGTGGCGGATGGTCTCCTGAGGGATCTCCTTCCAGACCTGGACTAAAGCATCCGCCAACTCCTGGACAGTCTGTGGTGCAACGTGGCGTTGGTGGATGGAGCGAGACATGATGTCCCAGTCCCCTGGGCGGGCCAGTCCATAGCATCAATGCCTTCCTCTTACAGGAACTGCTGACACACTCCAGCCACATGAGGTCTAGCATTGTCTTGCATTAGGAGGAACCCAGGGCCAACCGCACCAGCATATGGTCTCACAAGGGGTCTGAGGATCTCATCTCGGTACCTAATGGCAGTCAGGCTACCTCTGGCGAGCACATGGAGGGCTGTGCGGCCCCCCAAAGAAATGCCACCCCACACCATGACTGACCCACCGCCAAACCGGTCATGCTGGAGGATGTTGCAGGCAGCAGAACGTTCTCCACAGCGTCTCCAGACTCTGTCACGTCTGTCACATGTGCTCAGTGTGAACCTGCTTTCATCTGTGAAGAGCACAGGGCGCCAGTGGCGAATTTGCGAATCTTGGTGTTCTCTGGCAAATGCCAAACGTCCTGCACGGTGTTGGGCTGTAAAGCACAACCCTCACCTGTGGACGTCGGGCCCTCATACCACCCTCATGGAGTCTGTTTCTGACCGTTTGAGCAGACACATGCACATTTGTGGCCTGCTGGAGGTCATTTTGCAGGGCTCTGGCAGTCCTCCTCCTGCTCCTCCTTGCACAAAGGCGGAGGTAGCGGTCCTGCTGCTGGGTTGTTGCCATCCTGGATGAGCTGCACTACCTGAGCCACTTGTGTGGGTTGTAGAATCAGTCTCATGCTACCACTAGAGTGAAAGCACCGCCAGCATTCAAAAGTGACCAAAACATCAGCCAGGAAGCATAGGAACTGAGAAGTGGTCTGTGGTCACCACCTGCAGAACCACTCCTTTATTGGGGGTGTCTTGCTAATTGCCTATAATTTCCACCTGTTGTCTATTCCATTTGCACAACAGCATGTGAAATTTATTGTCAATCAGTGTTGCTTCCTAAGTGGACAGTTTGATTTCACAGAAGTGTGATCAACTTGGAGTTACATTGTGTTGTTTAAGTGTTCCCTTTATTTTTTTGAGCAGTGTATGTTAAATCGGCATGACCGATTAATTAGGGCCTATTTCAAGTTTTCATAATCAGTAACCAGCCTTTTTGGACGCCGATTACATTGCAATCCATGAGGCAACTGCGTGGCAGACTGACCACTTGTTACACGAGTGCAGCGCCAAAGGACCTTGTGGCTGCAATGAGCCAAGGTAAATTGCTAGCTAGCATTAAACTTGCCTTATAAAAAACAATCAAACTACACATGGTTGATGATATTACTAGGTTAACTAGCTTGTCCTGCGTTGCAAATAATCAATGTGGTGCCTGTTAATTTATCATCATCGAATCACAGCCTAATTCAACTTCACCAAACGGGTGATGATTTAACAAAAGCGCATTTGTGAAAAAAGCCCATTCGTAGAACAAATGTACCTAACCATAAACATCAATACACAGAAGTATATTTTTTTAAACCTACATATTTACTTAAAATAAATGCATGTAAGCAGGCAATAACTAGGGAAATTGTCTTGCGTTCAGTGCAAGCAGAGTCAGGGTATATGCAACAGTTTGGGCCGCCTGACTCGTTGAGAACTGTGTTCCTTCCTAACAAAGACCGTAATTAATTTGACAAAATTTTACATACATTGAAGGTTGTGCAATGTAACAGTAATATGTAGACTTACAGTTGCCACCTGTTTGACAAAATACGGAATGGTTCCGTATTTCACTGAAAGAATAAACGTTTTGTTTTTTTAAATGATCATTTACGGATTTGACCATATTAATGACAAAAGGCTCGTATTTCTGTGTGTTTATTATAATTAAGTCTATGATTTGATATTTGATAGAGCAGTCTGACTGAGTGGCTCGTAAGCATTCATTCAAACAGCACTTTACTGCATTTGCAAACAGCTCTTAGCAATGCTTTAATACACAGCGCTGTTTATGACTTCAAGCCTATCAACTCCCGAGATCAGGCTGGCAATACAAAGGTGCCTATAAGAACATCAGAGAGAAATAGTCGACGATTCATAATTCCTATAATAACTACACCCTAAAAGTTATTAACTGGGCATATTGAAGTACTGGGAATATTGAACCACCAACTTTCATATGTTCTCGTGTTCTGAGCAAGGAACTTAAACGTTAGCTTTTTTACATGGCACATACTGCACTTTTACTTTCTTCTCCAACACTGTGTTTTAGCATTATTTAAACCAAATTGAACATGTTTCATTATTTATTTGAGACTAAATAGATTTTATTTATGTATTATATTAAGTTAAAATAAAAGGGTTCATTTTTCATTCACTATTGTTTTAATTGTCAATAGATAATCAATCATAATCGGTTGACCTCTAATCTCGAGTACCATGACATCCCAGGTTAGCTACTAGCTATACAAAGACTATCACTAGCACCATAAAGCCCATGCAAATATCAGAAGTTTAGTGAGAGGGGTGTCAATTTACGACCAGCCAGACTGGATAGATTACCAGCTTCCCAGCAACCTGCCTGGTGCAAACTCAGGCCTAGGGATGTGACAACTAGGGAAATGTTATCGGTTTTCTGTTAAAACTGAGAAAAATGCATAAAACTCAACTTGAATTCAAAATGCAGTAGCGCTGCTGCCAGCAACGTTTTGGGTCTCACAGTGTGTCCCTTTCAAATGGTTAAGCATTGCACCCGCCCCACCATTACCGCCCCCGTACTGCCATTACCCCCCCCCCCCGTACTACCATTACCGCCCCCGTACTGCCATTACCCCCCCCCGTACTACCATTACCGCCCCCCGCACTACCATTACCGCCCCCGTACTACCATTACCGCCCCCCCGTACTACCATTACCGCCCCCCCGTACCGCCATTACCGCCCCCGTACTGCCATTACCCCCCCCCGTACTACCATTACCGCCCCCCCGTACTACCATTACCGACCCCCGTACGGCCCCTGTACTACCATTACCGCCCCCCGCCCCACCATTACCGCCCCCCATACTACCATTACCACCCCCCGCACTACCATTATCGCCCCCCGTACCGCCCCCGTACTACCATTACCGCCCCCGCACTACCATTACCACCCCCCGTACCGCCCCCGTACTACCATTACCGCCCCCGCACTACCATTACCACCCCCCGTACCGCCCCCGTACTACCATTACCGCCCCCTCACTACCATTACCACCCCCCGTACTACCATTAACGCCCCTCGTACCACCCCCGCACGACCATTACCACGCCCCGTACTACCATTACCGCCCCCCCGTACTACCATTACCGCCCCCCGTACTGCCATTACCGCCCCCCGTACTACCATTACCGCCCCCCGTACTGCCATTACCGCCCCCGCACTACCATTACCGCCCCCCTGTACTACCATTACCGCCCCCCCGTACTGCCATTACCGCCCACCGTACTGCCATTACCGCCCCCCGTACTGCCCCCGTACTACCATTACTGTCATGTACTGCCATTACCGCCCCCCGTACTGCCATTACCGCCCCCCGTACTGCCATTACCGCCCCCCCGCACTACCATTACCGCCCCCCCCGTACTGCCATTACCGCCCCCCCGTACTGCCATTACCGCCCCCCCCGTACTGCCATTACCGCCCCCCCTTACTGCCATTACCGCCCCCCCTTACTGCCATTACCGCCCCCCCTTACTGCCATTACCGCCCCCCGTACTGCCATTACCGCCCCCCGTACTGCCATTACCGCCCCCCGTACTGCCATTACCGCCCCCCGTACTACCATTACCGCCCCCCGTACTGCCCCCGTACTACCATTACTGTCATGTACTGCCATTACCGCCCCCCGTACTGCCATTACCACCCCCCGGCACTACCATTACCGCCCCCTCGTACTGCCATTACCACCCCCCGTACTGCCATTACTGTACCTCAATTCCACCTCACAACGTTTGCATTTCCCCATTTAACTTCACTAAGTATTGTCATACAGCACTTAGCTGTTGCTTGCCTTTCTCTGCCAACTGTTAATGATGACGACGTAGAGGTGTGGAGTTGCTGTCAAAATAATACATTTCTCAACTACTTGCATGTCGACCCCTGGCGTCGACTCAGATTTCTGAGTGTCAAGATTCAATTCCGCTAGGAATCAACTCGTAAATATTTTTGGAACGGAGGAGACTGATTGGTTGCTTTACTACCGTTGTGTGTGGTTGCCAGGGGCACCAAGATAGAGGAGAAGTTGAGCATCGCGCTTCAACACTCTCAGTTGTTGAGGAAATTGACCCACAGCGCGGTTTACTTTCTGCATTTACATCATATTAAACTTCCCCTTTAGAGCCCATCATCTGGTTGGGTTATAACACGGACAATTATGTTTTGTGATAACTGCACTGTGATTCAAATTTTGTGGAGAAAGAAAATACTAAAATCATTGTTTTTCAGTTAGGGTTTTTTCTTAACATTAAAATAACCTAATATTAACATTTAAACGTCCCCACCCCTAGTTAGGCCTACAATTTGCAGATGATGAACACTTGTCTTCAGCCATCCTACACTTCGGCAGAGCCTCGGACTGAGATATGTCATTTCTGATGATGGTAAATGACATAAGTTACATTCAAAATGCATCTGCTCACTTTTAGTATGACGCTTGCTTTTGATGGTTGTGTCCTATGGGCATTTGCTAAATAAGCAGACAAGTGGATACCCAATGAAACAGAAGCAATATCTGTGCTGTATGTATTTTTTAATTGGAGCCATCTGTTAGTAACCTTGGCTGTCACTGAGAGCTCGTTTCCACCCTGGTCAATGACAGAGTTGGATTGGGCGGGAGGGATAGGGTTTGGGTGGGGTATTGGACATTGGGCCTCAGCACCACTGTGTGTACTACTCAGGGACCCAACCTCATCCTCAGCCAGCCTGTATGCCAAACACAGTCCAGACTACCAGGAACTCACCGGTTTGGTGGAGCCCCTCCCCCGTGAGGATGACCAACTCCCATCTTTCCTGTCATTGCAGTCCTCTGTCCACTAGGTGAGAGTGAGAGAGGAGGGAAAGGAAGTTACAAAGGGCAGGAAGAGAGAATGACTATTTTTACACGATTCTGTCCTGGTGAAATGAATGACATTTACAAATCTCTCCTCCTCCCTCCGCTTACCAGCTGGGTTCGTGTGGTCCACTAATTTTAGCTTGGCTATTTTGTGAATGCTGCTCAACTTGGAATATATCCCATGGGGTAAACTACCCCAGTTTACTGTGTATTTATGTATGGGAGCAGCCAGGTTTGGGTTTCGGTGCAATAGGAAGTTCAGCAGAAATATTAACAGCTGCATTATCATAACAGCATGACCTTGATTATGTCCAGTACTTTTAATGCTTTGCACATGACCCTTATCATTACTGTAGCCATGTTGGCTCTAGTTCATCAGCCATGGCCCTTATCATTACTGTAGCCATGTTGGCTCTGGTTCATCAGCCATGACCCTTATCATTACTGTAGCCATGATGGCTCTGGTTCATCAGCCATGACCCTTATCATTACTGTAGCCATGTTGGCTCTGGTTCATCAGCCATGACCCTTATCATTACTGTAGCCATGTTGGCTCTGGTTCATCAGCCATGGCCCTTATCATTACTGTAGCCATGTTGGCTCTAGTTCATCAGCCATGACCCTTATCATTACTGTAGCCATGTTGGCTCTGGTTCATCAGCCATGACCCTTATCATTACTGTAGCCATGTTGGCTCTGGTTCATCAGCCATGACCCTTATCATTACTGTAGCCATGTTGGCTCTGGTTCATCAGCCATGACCTTTATCATAACTGTAGCCATGTTGGAACTTAATCTTTAGCCATGATCATTACTGTAGCCATGTTGGATCTTAATCTTTATCATTACTGTAACCATGTTGGATCTTAATCTTTATCATTACTGTAGCCATGTTGGCTCTTAATCTTTAGCCATGATCATTATCATTACTGTAGCCATGTTGGATCTTAATCTTTAGCCATGACCTTTATCATTACTGTAGCCATGTTGGCTCTGGTTCATCAGCCATGACCCTTATCATTACTGTAGCCATGTTGGCTCTAGTTCATCAGCCATGGCCCTTATCATTACTGTAGCCATGTTGGCTCTTAATCTTTAGCCATGATCATTATCATTACTGTAGCCATGTTGGATCTTAATCATTATCATTACTGTAGCCATGTTGGATCTTAATCTTTATCATTACTGTAGCCATGTTGGCTCTTAATCTTTAGCCATGATCATTATCATTACTGTAGCCATGTTGGATCTTAATCTTTAGCCATGATCGTTATCATCACTGTAGCCATGTTGGATCTTAATCTTTAGCCATGACCCTTATCATTACTGTAGCCATGTTGGATCTTAATCTTTAGCCATGACCCTTATCATTACTGTAGCCATGTTGGCTCTGGTTCATCAGCCATGACCCTTATCATTACTGTAGCCATGTTGGCTCTGGTTCATCAGCCATGACCCTTATCATTACTGTAGCCATGTTGGCTCTGGTTCATCAGCCATGGCCCTTATCATTACTGTAGCCATGTTGGCTCTAGTTCATCAGCCATGACCCTTATCATTACTGTAGCCATGTTGGAACTTAATCTTTATCATTACTGTAGCCATGTTGGATCTTAATCTTTATCATTACTGTAGCCATGTTGGATCTTAATCTTTAGCCATGACCGTTATCATTACTGTAGCCATGTTGGATCTTAATCTTTAGCCATGACCGTTATCATTACTGTAGCCATGTTGGATCTTAATCTTTATCATTACTGTAGCCATGTTGGCTCTTAATCTTTAGCCATGACCGTTATCATTACTGTAGCCATGTTGGATCTTAATCTTTAGCCATGACCGTTATCATTACTGTAGCCATGTTGGATCTTAATCTTTAGCCATGACCGTTATCATTACTGTAGCCATGTTGGATCTTAATCTTTAGCCATGACCGTTATCATTACTGTAGCCATGTTGGATCTTAATCTTTAGCCATGATTGTTATCATTACTGTAGCCATGTTGGATCTTAATCTTTAGCCATGACCTTTATCATTACTGTAGCCATGTTGGATCTTAATCTTTAGCCATGACCGTTATCATTACTGTAGCCATGTTGGATCTTAATCTTTAGCCATGATCGTTATCATTACTGTAGCCATGTTGGATCTTAATCTTTAGTCATGACCTTTATCATTACTGTAGCAATGTTGGATCTTAATCTTTAGTCATGACCTTTATCATTACTGTAGCCATGTTGGATCTTAATATTTAGCCATGATTGTTATCATTACTGTAGCCATGTTGGATCTTAATCTTTAGTCATGACCTTAATCATTACTGTAGCCATGTTGGATCTTAATCTTTAGTCATGACCTTTATCATTACTGTAGCCATGTTGGATCTTAATATTTAGCCATGATTGTTATCATTACTGTAGCCATGTTGGCTCTGGTTCATCAGCCATGACCTTTATCATTACTGTAGCCATGTTGGCTCTGGTTCATCAGCCATGACCCTTATCATTACTGTAGCCATGTTGGATATTAATCTTTAGCCATGACCGTTATCATTACTGTAGCCATGTTGGATCTTAATCTTTAGCCATGATCGTTATCATTACTGTAGCCATGTTGGATCTTAATCTTTAGCCATGATCGTTATCATTACTGTAGCCATGTTGGATCTTAATCTTTAGTCATGACCTTTATCATTACTGTAGCCATGTTGGATCTTAATCTTTAGCCATGATCGTTATCATTACTGTAGCCATGTTGGATCTTAATCTTTAGCCATGATCGTTATCATTACTGTAGCCATGTTGGATCTTAATCTTTAGCCATGATCGTTATCATTACTGTAGCCATGTTGGATCTTAATCTTTAGTCATGACCTTTATCATTACTGTAGCCATGTTGGATCTTAATCTTTAGCCATGATTGTTATCATTACTGTAGCCATGTTGGATCTTAATCTTTAGCCATGACCTTTATCATTACTGTAGCCATGTTGGCTCTGGTTCATCAGCCATGACCCTTATCATTACTGTAGCCATGTTGGCTCTAGTTCATCAGCCATGACCCTTATCATTACTGTAGCCATGTTGGCTCTAGTTCATCAGCCATGACCCTTATCATTACTGTAGCCATGTTGGCTCTGGTTCATCAGCCATGACCCTTATCATTACTGTAGCCATGTTGGATCTTAATCTTCAGCCATGACCCTTATCATTACTGTAGCCATGTTGGATCTTAATCTTCAGCCATGACCCTTATCATTACTGTAGCCATGTTGGATCTTAATCTTCAGCCATGACCCTTATCATTACTGTAGCCATGTTGGCTCTAGTTCATCAGCCATGACCCTTATCATTACTGTAGCCATGTTGGCTCTGGTTCATCAGCCATGACCCTTATCATTACTGTAGCCATGTTGGCTCTAGTTCATCAGCCATGACCCTTATCATTACTGTAGCCATGTTGGCTCTGGTTCATCAGCCATGACCCTTATCATTACTGTAGCCATGTTGGATCTTAATCTTCAGCCATGACCCTTATCATTACTGTAGCCATGTTGGATCTTAATCTTCAGCCATGACCCTTATCATTACTGTAGCCATGTTGGATCTTAATCTTCAGCCATGACCCTTATCATTACTGTAGCCATGTTGGCTCTGGTTCATCAGCCATGACCCTTATCATTACTGTAGCCATGTTGGCTCTGGTTCATCAGCCATGACCCTTATCATTACTGTAGCCATGTTGGCTCTGGTTCATCAGCCATGACCCTTATCATTACTGTAGCCATGTTGGATCTGATCCCTTTCAGCTTTAGCGAACCTCTGAGATGTGGGACTGGGGCTTGTTGTCTCCGTCCAGGTCTGCCTCGTTCTTATCTCCCAGCAGGCCTTGCACCTGGTACTCCAGCACGTAGCTGTCGATGAAGCGCTCCAGCTCCTCAATCTCCTGCGACCGCGTGCTGCCAGCCTCTGAGGATGCTGACGCCACAGACGAGTTCTCCATGGCGACCTGCTGCCTGCCACCTGCCGGGGGACGGAGGGAAGGAGGAGGGAGGGACCTGCAGAGAGAAATGGCGTATTTGTAAACAAAACAAAACCAGGCAAAGACCTGTCCACCTCACTTCACCATGTTGACAGTTGTGTTTACAATACTCTGCAGGCAGGGGAGACACACTGTGTTTACAATACTCTGCAGGCAGGGGAGACACACTGTGTTTACATCCCAGACAGTTGTGTTTACAATACTCTGCAGGCAGGGGAGACACTGTGTTTACATCCCAGACAGTTGTGTTTACATCCCAGACAGTTGTGTTTACAATACTCTGCAGGCAGGGGAGAGACACTGTGTTTACATCCAGACAGTTGTGTTTACATTCCAGACAGTTGTGTTTACATCCCAGACAGTTGTGTTTACAATACTCTGCAGGCAGGGGAGAGACACTGTGTTTACATCCAGACAGTTGTGTTTACAATACTCTGCAGGCAGGGGAGAGACACTGTGTTTACATCCAGACAGTTGTGTTTACATTCCAGACAGTTGTGTTTACAATACTCTGCAGGCAGGGGAGACACACTGTGTTTACATCCCAGACAGTTGTGTTTACATTCCAGACAGTTGTGTTTACAATACTCTGCAGGCAGGGGAGAGACACTGTGTTTACATCCAGACAGTTGTGTTTACAATACTCTGCAGGCAGGGGAGAGACACTGTGTTTACATCCAGACAGTTGTGTTTACAATACTCTGCAGGCAGGGGAGAGACACTGTGCTTACATCCAGACAGTTGTGTTTACAATACTCTGCAGGCAGGGAAGAGACACTGTGTTTACATCCCAGACAGTTGTGTTTACATCACAGACAGTTGTGTTTACATCCCAGACAGTTGTGTTTACAATACTCTGCAGGCAGGGGAGAGACACTGTGTTTACATCTCAGACAGTTGTGTTTACAATACTCTGCAGGCAGGGGAGACACACTGTGTTTACATCCCAGACAGTTGTGTTTACAATACTCTGCAGGCAGGGGAGACACACTGTGTTTACATCCCAGACAGTTGTGTTTACATCCAGACAGTTGTGTTTACAATACTCTGCAGGCAGAGGAGAGACACTGTGTTTACATTCCAGACAGTTGTGTTTACAATACTCTGCAGGCAGGGGAGACACACTGTGTTTACATCCCAGACAGTTGTGTTTACAATACTCTGCAGGCAGGGGAGACACACTGTGTTTACATCCCAGACAGTTGTGTTTACATTCCAGACAGTTGTGTTTACAATACTCTGCAGGCAGGGGAGACACACTGTGTTTACATCCCAGACAGTTGTGTTTACATCCAGACAGTTGTGTTTACAATACTCTGCAGGCAGGGGAGAGACACTGTGTTTACATCCCAGACAGTTGTGTTTACATCACAGACAGTTGTGTTTACATCCAGACAGTTGTGTTTACAATACTCTGCAGGCAGGGGAGACACACTGTGTTTACATCCCAGACAGTTGTGTTTACAATACTCTGCAGGCAGGGGAGACACACTGTGTTTACATTCCAGACAGTTGTGTTTACAATACTCTGCAGGCAGGGGAGACACACTGTGTTTACATCCAGACAGTTGTGTTTACATCCAGACAGTTGTTTTTACAATACTCTGCAGGCAGGGGAGACACACTGTGTTTACATCCAGACAGTTGTGTTTACATTCCAGACAGTTGTGTTTACAATACTCTGCAGGCAGAGGAGACACACTGTGTTTACATCCAGACAGTTGTGTTTACATTCCAGACAGTTGTGTTTACAATACTCTGCAGGCAGGGGAGACACACTGTGTTTACATTCCAGACAGTTGGCCGTAGCACTCAGTCTAAAGGAGTCTGCATATTTCACAGCCGAAACAGTTTGGAACAGTTTGTGCATATATTGAGGACATTTTGTGATGTTTTGTTAGATTTGGACCTTGACAAAGGGTTTCTTCAACTGATCGGCACAACTTTTTCTTGGGGAAAGACGAAGTCAGTAGCCAAAGTCTATGCCCCCTCCTCAAAGCCAATCCGCATTCACTCCTCCACCCATGCCCAGCAGGTAGTAGAACAGCAGTCTAATTCTAGTCTGTCTCACCTACCTAACCCTGTCCCCAGCCCAGACAGAGTCAGTTATGAAACAGGACAGCTTGTCTTACCCAGCATCTATCACCCCTTTCTCCCAGTCTGTGATCTGACAGTTAAGTGCCTGTGTTGGTGGTCACATGACTGAGACCTGCTGCTAAGCTTATTTACATCACTACCCTGCCTGAGCACTGGCCAGGTCATGCCAGGCCACCCCAGGCCATGAGGATGTATTATGGGAGCAGAGCAGCCTGCATAGTGGTGTAGTGGTAGGCCCATGTTCAGGCCTGCCTGAGGCTTTTGTTTTGGTTTAAGTTTAGCTAATCAATGCACAAAACTTCTAAATCAAGACCGCTAATACATGTCTCACATCAAATAGGGGCATAGAGTAGCCTACATACACACAACCAATGAACAGGGGAGGAATAGCACACAGTAATATCACTACACCACAGTCTGATAAATGCCTCTTGTTCCTGTGCCTTGAGGTAATAATGCTCTTATCCCCACACTATAGCTGCTGGGCCTAGGGGTTTTAAATCACACTGTCAATATGAACCAGGCATACCATGGCCTGATTAGCCTAGCGGATGAGGCTAATGCTAACTCCACTGATGGCTCGTCTCATTTGCCAGTTGAGTTGAGAGAGGAAGCCTGTAACACAAAGCTAACTATAAGGCTAACACAAGGTAAGCTACATCAAGCACAAGGCTAAAACATGACTTCTTATCCACAGAGGACCGGTGTGGGTACAGGGTTGTGTTGTATGGTTTCTTATCCACAGAGGACCGGTGTACGTGCAGGGTTGTGTTGCATGACTTCTTATCCACAGAGGACCGGTGTACGTGCAGGGTTGTGTTGTATGGTTTCTTATCCACAGAGGACCGGTGTGGGTACAGGGTTGTGTTGTATGGTTTCTTATCCACAGAGGACCGGTGTGGGTACAGGGTTGTGTTGTATGGTTTCTTATCCACAGAGGACCGGTGTGGGTACAGGGTTGTGTTGTATGGTTTCTTATCCACAGAGGACCGGTGTGGGTACAGGGTTGTGTTGTATGGTTTCTTATCCACAGAGGACCGGTGTGGGTAAAGGGTTGTGTTGTATGGTTTCTTATCCACAGAGGACCGGTGTGGGTGCAGGGTTGTGTTGCATGACTTCTTATCCACAGAGGACCGGTGTGGGTACAGGGTTGTGTTGCATGGGTTCTTATCCACAGAGGACCGGTGTGGGTACAGGGTTGTGTCGTATGGTTTCTTATCCACAGAGGACCGGTGTGGGTGCAGGGTTGTGTTGCATGACTTCTTATCCACAGAGGACCGGTGTACGTGCAGGGTTGTGTTGCATGACTTCTTATCCACAGAAGACCGGTGTACGTGCAGGGTTGTGTTGCATGACTTCTTATCCACAGAGGACCGGTGTGGGTACAGGGTTGTGTTGTATGGTTTCTTATCCACAGAGGACCCGTGTGGGTACAGGGTTGTGTTGCATGACTTCTTATCCACAGAGGACCCGTGTGGGTACAGGGTTGTGTTGCATGGTTTCTTATCCACAGAGGACCGGTGTGGGTACAGGGTTGTGTTGCATGGTTTCTTATCCACAGAGGACCGGTGTGGGTACAGGGTTGTGTTGTATGGTTTCTTATCCACAGAGGACCGGTGTACGTGCAGGGTTGTGTTGCATGACTTCTTATCCACAGAGGACCGGTGTGGGTACAGGGTTGTGTTGCATGACTTCTAATCCACAGAGGACCGGTGTGGGTACAGGGTTGTGTCGCAAAATTCTTATTTTCAATGAAGGCCTAGGAACAGTGGGGCAGAACGACAGATTTGTACCTTGTCAGCTCGGGGGTTTGAACTTGCAACCTTCCGGTTACTAGTCCAACGCTCTAACCACTAGGCTACCCAGCCGCCCATTAATATTGGCACCCGTAAATATGAGCAAAATGGGCTGTGAAAATAATGTCTATTTTTTATCCTCTTTCATTCAAAATATTCACCTCTTCATTCAATACTTCCTGCAACCTCCCTTTTCTGAAGATAACAGCCCTGAGTCTTCTCCTATAATGCGTAATGGGGTTGGAGAACACATGACAAGGGATCTGAGGCCATTCCTCCATACAGAATCTCTCCAGATCCTTCAGATTCCCAGGTCCACGCTTGTAGATTCTCCTCTTCAGCTCATCCCACAGGTTTTCTATGAGGTTTAGGTCAGAGGACTGGGACGGCTATGGCAAAACCTTTGTTCTGTGGTCAGTGAACAGCTTTTGTGTTGATTTTGTGTGCTTTGGTTCATTGTCCTGCTGGAAGATCCAACCACGGCCAGGTTTAAGCTTCCAAGTAGAGGCAGTCAGGTATTTAATATCTGCTGGTACGTGATGGAGTCCATGATACCATGTATCCTAACTAGTTGTCCAGGGCCTTTGGAAGAAAAAGAGCCCCACAACATCAACGACCCACCACCATACTTCACAGTGGGGATGAGGTACTTTTCTACATACAGTGCCTTGCGAAAGTATTCGGCCCCCTTGAACTTTGCGACCTTTTGCCACATTTCAGGCTTCAAACATAAAGATATAAAACTATTTTTTTGTGAAGAATCAACAACAAGTGGGACACAATAATGAAGTGGAACGACATTTATTGGATATTTCAAACTTTTTTTAAAAATCAAAAACTGAAAAATTGGGCGTGCAAAATTATTCAGCCCCTTTACTTTCAGTGCAGCAAACTCTCTCCAGAAGTTCAGTGAGGATCTCTGAATGATCCAATGTTGACCTAAATGACTAATGATGATAAATACAATCCACCTGTGTGTAATCAAGTCTCCGTATAAATGCACCTGCACTGTGATAGTCTCAGAGGTCCGTTAAAGGCGCAGAGAGCATCATGAAGAACAAGGAACACACCAGGCAGGTCCGAGATACTGTTGTGAAGAAGTTTAAAGCCGGATTTGGATACAAAAAGATTTCCCAAGCTTTAAACATCCCAAGGAGCACTGTGCAAGCGATAATATTGAAATGGAAGGAGTATCAGACCACTGCAAATCTACCAAGACCTGGCCGTCCCTCTAAACTTTCAGCTCATACAAGGAGAAGACTGATCAGAGATGCAGCCAAGAGGCCCATGATCACTCTGGATGAACTGCAGAGATCTACAGCTGAGGTGGGAGACTCTGTCCATAGGACAACAAATCTGGCCTTTATGGAAGAGTGGCAAGAAGAAAGCCATTTCTTAAAGATATCCATAAAAAGTGTTGTTTAAAGTTTGCCACAAGCCACCTGGGAGACACACCAAACATGTGGAAGAAGGTGCTCTGGTCAGATGAAACCAAAATTGAACTTTTTGGCAACAATGCAAAACGTTATGTTTGGCGTAAAAGCAACACAGCTCATCACCCTGAACACACCATCTCCACTGTCAAACATGGTGGTGGCAGCATCATGGTTTGGGCCTGCTTTTCTTCAGCAGGGACAGGGAAGATGGTTAAAATTTATGGGAAGATGGATGGAGCCAAATACAGGACCATTCTGGAAGAAAACCTGATGGAGTCTGCAAAAGACCTGAGACTGGGACGGAGATTTGTCTTCCAACAAGACAATGATCCAAAACATAAAGCAAAATCTACAATGGAATGGTTCAAAAATAAACATATCCAGGTGTTAGAATGGCCAAGTCAAAGTCCAGACCTGAATCCAATCGAGAATCTGTGGAAAGAACTGAAAACTGCTGTTCACAAATGCTCTCCATCCAACCTCACTGAGCTCGAGCTGTTTTGCAAGGAGGAATGGGAAAAAATGTCAGTCTCTCGATGTGCAAAACTGATAGAGACATACCCTAAGCGACTTACAGCTGTAATCACAGCAAAAGGTGGCGCTACAAAGTATTAACTTAAGGGGGCTGAATAATTTTGCACGCCCAATTTTTCAGTTTTTGATTTGTTAAAAAAGTTTGAAATATCCAATAAATGTCGTTCCACTTCATGATTGTGTCCCACTTGTTGTTGATTCTTCACAAAAAAATACAGTTTTATATCTTTATGTTTGAAGCTTGAAATGTGGCAAAAGGTCGCAAAGTTCAAGGGGGCCGAATACTTTCGCAAGGCACTGTATCTATCTATCTGGCTACACCAAACCCACCTCTGGTGTTTATTTCCAAAAATCTATATATTTTGGTCTCATCTGACCATAGAATCCGGTCCAATTGAAAGTTCCAGTACCGTTTGGAAAACTGTAGACACTTGAGTTTGTTGTTTGAAGACCGCAAAGGCTTTTTTATGGCAACCCTCCTAAACAACTTGTGGTCATGTAGGTGGCGTCTGATCGTAGTTTGAGACTTTCTGACCCCAAGACCCAACTACTGTCTGCAATTCTCCATCTGTGATCCTTGGAGATTTTTTGGCCACTCAAACCATCCTCCTCACCGTGTGTGGGGTCAATAATAGCCCCACGTCCTCTTCCAGGTCCATTGTTAACATCTCCAGTTGTTTTAAACTTCTTAATTATTGCCATGATAGTGGAAATGGGCATTTTCAACCGTTGAGCTATTTTCTTATAGCCATTGTCTAATTTGTGCAGCTCAACATCGTTTTGTGGCACATTATTACTGTAATCTCGGTTCTTTCCCACAGTGATGGATGACTATGGGAACTTGACCTGTGTGTCAATTAAATGTTTGATTTTATGAATATTTTTGAATGACGACCAAGAGGATAAACAGCAAAGAATTTGTTCAGACATTTCTCCTCATATTTACCCAGGGTGCCAATATTAAGAGGGCACACTTGATACAATATACTTTCAATTAGAGTAAGTGTATAGCCTAGTCTGGCTAATTAACTATTTAGCCATTAGCAGCATGTACTAACATGTCATTGTCCTGTATCTGCCCCGTCCCCGTTTCACTGCCCACTCTCACTCTGCCCCCACTTTGCTCACAGAGGGAAGAGGGAGAGGTCTCTCACTCTCCCCCCCACATTGCTCACAGAGGGAAGAGGGAGAGGTCTCTCACTCTCCCCCCACATTGCTCACAGAGGGAAGAGGGAGAGGTCTCTCACTCTCCCCCCACATTGCTCACAGAGGGAAAAGGGAGAGGTCTCTCACTCTCCCCCCACATTGCTCACAGAGGGAAAAGGGAGAGGTCTCTCACTCTCCCCCCACATTGCTCACAGAGGGAAAAGGGAGAGGTCTCTCACTCTCCCCCCACTTTGCTCACAGGAGGGAAAAGGGAGAGGTCTCTCACTCTCCCCCCACATTGCTCACAGAGGGAAAAGGGAGAGGTCTCTCACTCTCCCCCCACTTTGCTCACAGAGGGAAAAGGGAGAGGTCTCTCACTCTCCCCCCACATTGCTCACAGAGGGAAAAGGGAGAGGTCTCTCACTCTCCCCCCACTTTGCTCACAGGAGGGAAAAGGGAGAGGTCTCTCACTCTCCCCCCACATTGCTCACAGAGGGAAAAGGGAGAGGTCTCTCACTCTCCCCCCACTTTGCTCACAGGAGGGAAAAGGGAGAGGTCTCTCACTCTCCCCCCACATTGCTCACAGAGGGAAAAGGGAGAGGTCTCTCACTCTCCCCCCACTTTGCTCACAGAGGGAAAAGGGAGAGGTCTCTCACTCTCCCCCCACATTGCTCACAGAGGGAAAAGGGAGAGGTCTCTCACTCTCCCCCCACTTTGATAAACGCAAGCATATGACCGTTGTAATTGTGGGAAAAACTTTGAAAACAACTACTGTCACTGTTGTTAAAGAGGGTAGAGTCTGCTTTCTGTCAGCATAAACTATCATTTCTTAACACTTCATATTTAGGAAATAGCACCATTTTACAAACAGAATGTATTGTGATGATGCGCTAGCGGGACAGAGCGGAGCACGCCATTTGCAGTGAATACAGTTGATATATAGGCCTACCAATGGCCAGTTTCTGTTGGACATTAATACATGTACCTACTGTTAGCTCACTTACATGGCTATCTAGCAACAACATATTTAAGGTTAGCAATCTAGCTAATGTGTTTTGAGTTCACACTTCCTCATCAGGTGGTGAAGTATAAAGCTAATAGGCCAATATGCACAAACAAGATGCAGGTAAATTCATCTCTTAAGAGCAACTAATCAGCCTGCTAATGATATCAACTCACATTACAGCACTATCAGCCTGCTAATGATATCAACTCACATTACAGCACTATCAGCCTGCTAATGATATCAACTCACATTACAGCACTATCAGCCTGCTAATGATATCAACTCACATCACAGCACTATCAGCCTGCTAATGATATCAACTCACATCACTATCAGCCTGCTAATGATATCAACTCACATCACTATCAGCCTGCTAATGAAATCAACTCACATTACAGCACTATCAGCCTGCTAATGATATCAACTCACATTACAGCACAACCAGCCTGCTAATGATATCAACTCACATTACAGCACTATCAGCCTGCTAATGATATCAACTCACATTACAGCACAACCAGCCTGCTAATGATATCAACTCACATCACAGCTTCACCACAGCACTATCAGCCTGCTAATGATATCAACTCACATTACAGCACTATCAGCCTGCTAATGATATCAACTCACATTACAGCACTATCAGCCTGCTAATGATATCAACTCACATCACAGCACTATCAGCCTGCTAATGATATCAACTCACATCACAGCTTCACCACAGCACTATCAGCCTGCTAATGATATCAACTCACATCACAGCACTATCAGCCTGCTAATGATATCAACTCACATTACAGCACTATCAGCCTGCTAATGATATCAACTCACATTACAGCACAACCAGCCTGCTAATGATATCAACTCACATTACAGCACTATCAGCCTGCCAATGATATCAACTCACATTACAGCACAACCAGCTTGCTAATGATATCAACTCACATTACAGCACTATCAGCCTGCTAATGATATCAACTCACATTACAGCACAACCAGCCTGCTAATGATATCAACTCACATTACAGCACTATCAGCCTGCTAATGATATCAACTCACATCACAGCTTCACCACAGCACAACCAGCCTGCTAATGATATCAACTCACATTACAGCACTATCAGCCTGCCAATGATATCAACTCACATTACAGCACAACCAGCCTGCTAATGATATCAACTCACATTACAGCACTATCAGCCTGCCAATGATATCAACTCACATTACAGCACAACCAGCTTGCTAATGATATCAACTCACATTACAGCACTATCAGCCTGCTAATGATATCAACTCACATTACAGCACAACCAGCCTGCTAATGATATCAACTCACATTACAGCACTATCAGCCTGCTAATGATATCAACTCACATCACAGCTTCACCACAGCACAACCAGCCTGCTAATGATATCAACTCACATTACAGCACTATCAGCCTGCCAATGATATCAACTCACATTACAGCACAACCAGCTTGCTAATGATATCAACTCACATTACGGCACTATCAGCCTGCTAATGATATCAACTCACATTACAGCACAACCAGCCTGCTAATGATATCAACTCACATTACAGCACTATCAGCCTGCTAATGATATCAACTCACATCACAGCTTCATCACAGCACTATCAGCCTGCTAATGATATCAACTCACATTACAGCACTATCAGCCTGCTAATGATATCAACTCACATCACAGCACTATCAGCCTGCTAATGATATCAACTCACATCACAGCACTATCAGCCTGCTAATGATATCAACTCACATCACAGCACTATCAGCCTGCTAATGATATCAACTCACATCACAGCTTCACCACAGCACTATCAGCCTGCTAATGATATCAACTCACATTGCAGCACTATCAGCCTGCTAATGATATCAACTCACATTACAGCACTATCAGCCTGCTAATGATATCAACTCACATCACAGCACTATCAGCCTGCTAATGATATCAACTCACATCACAGCACTATCAGCCTGCTAATGATATCAACTCACATTACAGCACTATCAGCCTGCTAATGATATCAACTCACATTACAGCACTATCAGCCTGCTAATGATATCAACTCACATTACAGCACTATCAGCCTGCTAATGATATCAACTCACATCACAGCACTATCAGCCTGCTAATGATATCAACTCACATTACAGCACTATCAGCCTGCTAATGATATCAACTCACATTACAGCACAACCAGCCTGCTAATGATATCAACTCACATTACAGCACTATCAGCCTGCTAATGATATCAACTCACATCACAGCTTCACCACAGCACTATCAGCCTGCTAATGATATCAACTCACATCACAGCACTATCAGCCTGCTAATGATATCAACTCACATTACAGCACTATCAGCCTGCTAATGATATCAACTCACATCACAGCACTATCAGCCTGCTAATGATATCAACTCACATCACAGCACTATCAGCCTGCTAATGATATCAACTCACATTACAGCACTATCAGCCTGCTAATGATATCAACTCACATCACAGCTTCACCACAGCACTATCAGCCTGCTAATGATATCAACTCACATTACAGCACTATCAGCCTGCTAATGATATCAACTCACATTACAGCACTATCAGCCTGCCAATGATATCAACTCACATTACAGCACAACCAGCCTGCTAATGATATCAACTCACATTACAGCACTATCAGCCTGCTAATGATATCAACTCACATTACAGCACTATCAGCCTGCTAATGATATCAACTCACATTACAGCACTATCAGCCTGCTAATGATATCAACTCACATTACAGCACTATCAGCCTGCTAATGATATCAACTCACATCACAGCACTATCAGCCTGCTAATGATATCAACTCACATCACAGCACTATCAGCCTGCTAATGATATCAACTCACATTACAGCACAACCAGCCTGCTAATGATATCAACTCACATTACAGCACTATCAGCCTGCTAATGATATCAACTCATCACATTTAGCTGTATACAGTCACAGCACAAGAGTTTTCTTATAGGCGATCAATTTAAAACACAAAAAATGCCCACATAACATGATAGAAATACAATAATAGTCAATACAGTGAAACAGAAAGTGTTGTTCATGTTCGTTAACCGCTGCCCTTGACATGTCGGTCTGCCTGAGGACAAACTTCCAACAAACAGGTCACTGCCCTTTACAGCTCCCTGAGGCTGATCAGAGATGGGACTGGGAGGGAGGCAGGCGGCTGATCAGAGATGGGACTGGGAGGGAGGCAGGCGGCTGATCAGAGATGGGACTGAGAGGGAGGCAGGCGGCTGATCAGAGAAGGGACTGGGAGGGAGGCAGGCGGCTGATCAGAGATGAGACTGGGAGGGAGGCAGGCGGCTGATCAGAGATGGGACTGGGAGGGAGGCAGGCGGCTGATCAGAGATGGGACTGGGAGGGAGGCAGGCGGCTGGTCAGAGATGGGACTGGGAGGGAGGCAGGCGGCTGATCAGAGATGGTACTGGGGAGGGAGGCATCTGGTCAGAGATGGGACTGGGAGGGAGGCATCTGGTCAGAGATGGGACTGGGAGGGAGGCATCTGGTCAGAGATGGGACTGGGGGACTGGGAGGGAGGCATCTGATCAGAGATGGGACTGGGAGGGAGGCATCTGATCAGAGATGGGACTGGGAGGGAGGCATCTGATCAGAGATGGGACTGGGAGGGAGGCATCTGATCAGAGATGGGACTGGGAGGGAGGCAGGCATCTGATCAGAAATGGGATTGTGGGACTGGGAGGGAGGCATCTGGTCAGAGATGGGACTGGGAGGCAGGCATCTGATCAGAGATGGGACTGGGAGGGAGGCATCTGGTCAGAGATGGGACTGGGGGACTGGGAGGGAGGCATCTGATCAGAGATAGGACTGGGAGGGAGGCATCTGATCAGAGATGGGACTGGGAGGGAGGCAGGCATCTGATCAGAAATGGGATTGTGGGACTGGGAGGGAGGCATCTGGTCAGAGATGGGACTGGGAGGCAGGCATCTGATCAGAGATGGGACTGGGAGGGAGGCATCTGGTCAGAGATGGGACTGGGGGACTGGGAGGGAGGCATCTGATCAGAGATGGGACTGGGATGGAGGCATCTGATCAGAGATGGGACTGGGAGGGAGGCATCTGGTCAGAGATGGGACTGGGAGGGAGGCATCTGGTCAGAGATGGGACTGGGAGGGAGGCATCTGGTCAGAGATGGGACTGGGAGGCAGGCATCTGGTCAGAGATGGGACTGGGAGGGAGGGAGGCATCTGATCAGAGATGGGACTGGGAGGGAGGGAGGCATCTGATCCTGATCAGAGATGGGACTGGGAGGGAGGGAGGCATCTGGTCAGAGATGGGACTGGGAGGGAGGGAGGCATCTGATCAGAGATGGGACTGGGAGGGAGGCATCTGGTCAGAGATGGGACTGGGGGACTGGGAGGGAGGCATCTGATCAGAGATGGGACTGGGATGGAGGCATCTGATCAGAGATGGGACTGGGAGGGAGGCATCTGGTCAGAGATGGGACTGGGAGGGAGGCATCTGGTCAGAGATGGGACTGGGAGGCAGGCATCTGGTCAGAGATGGGACTGGGAGGGAGGCATCTGGTCAGAGATGGGACTGGGAGGCAGGCATCTGGTCAGAGATGGGACTGGGAGGCAGGCATCTGGTCAGAGATGGGACTGGGAGGCATCTGATCAGAGATGGGACTGGGAGGGAGGGAGGCATCTGATCCTGATCAGAGATGGGACTGGGAGGGAGGGAGGCATCTGGTCAGAGATGGGACTGGGAGGGAGGGAGGCATCTGATCAGAGATGGGACTGGGAGGGAGGCATCTGGTCAGAGATGGGACTGGGGGACTGGGAGGGAGGCATCTGATCAGAGATGGGACTGGGATGGAGGCATCTGATCAGAGATGGGACTGGGAGGGAGGCATCTGATCAGAGATGGGACTGGGAGGGAGGCATCTGGTCAGAGATGGGACTGGGGGACTGGGAGGGAGGCATCTGATCAGAGATGGGACTGGGATGGAGGCATCTGATCAGAGATGGGACTGGGATGGAGGCATCTGATCAGAGATGGGACTGGGAGGGAGGCATCTGGTCAGAGATGGGACTGGGAGGGAGGCATCTGGTCAGAGATGGGACTGGGAGGGAGGCATCTGGTCAGAGATGGGACTGGGAGGGAGGCATCTGGTCAGAGATGGGACTGGGAGGGAGGCATCTGGTCAGAGATGGGACTGGGGGACTGGGAGGGAGGCATCTGATCAGAGATGGGACTGGGATGGAGGCATCTGGTCAGAGATGGGACTGGGGGACTGGGAGGGAGGCATCTGATCAGAGATGGGACTGGGATGGAGGCATCTGATCAGAGATGGGACTGGGATGGAGGCATCTGATCAGAGATGGGACTGGGATGGAGGCATCTGGTCAGAGATGGGACTGGGATGGAGGCATCTGATCAGAGATGGGACTGGGAGGGAGGCATCTGATCAGAGATGGGACTGGGAGGGAGGCATCTGGTCAGAGATGGGACTGGGAGGGAGGGAGGCATCTGATCAGAGATGGGACTGGGAGGGAGGCATCTGATCAGAGATGGGACTGGGAGGGAGGCATCTGCAGCTAACCCACCTAGACTCCTGGCTGACACTCCAGACAGAACTATATTTTCAAATCAAATTTGATTTGTCACATGCGCCGAAAACAACAGGAGTCGACCTTAGCCTGAAATGCTTTACTTACAAGCCCTTAAACAACAATGCAGTTAAGAAAATATTTACTAAATAAACAAAAGATAAAAAAATGAAATAACAATAACAGGGTTTTATATACAGCGGGCACCAAGTCAATGTGTGGGGGTACAGGCTCGTCGAGGTAATATGTACATGTAGGTAGAGGTTAGCCCCCTGACTGCACTATACTACGCTAGACTCCTGTCTGACAGTTACTGGAGCAGTGTTCCTGTTCTACAGCAGAGCAGTAAGGAGTTTGGCTACATACTGGTTGTTAATGCCTTCTAACAGGAACAGTAACCCTTCATCGCATGCAGCATGCTCCAAGTCTAACTACCTCACTGATGCAAATGACTGTGTGTGTGTGTGTGTGTGTGTGTGTGTGTGTGCACACTGCACAAACCCCACAGAACACGATGTGCAGCATATGGCTAGCGATCTCCTCTAATGGGACCGAGGCAGCAGAGCAGAATAACTATGACTATCAGCATCAGTACTGCAGTCCAAGCAGCATGGGCTGAGAGGAGGTCCAGGAGAGAGATACACCCACCGCACAAAGAGAGAGAGAAGGTGAACGTATGAGAACGCAGGAGAACGAAGGAGGGTGGGGCAAGATGCCTTTGTGATGACCAATGAGCAAGTGACAGAGAGAAAGAACAAAGGAGTGTGTGTGTATGTCCGTCTTTCTCTCTCACTCTCTGTGCTTTGTTGTCACCCTCAGTGCTGCTGTGAAATGTGTTCTACTGCTCTGCTCTCCTCCATGTGGTGTTTATGGAGCACTAGCCACGTGGTTGGTTACTAAGTCCACCCCCAATCCCCCCTCCACACAGCCCAGCTGTTCCAACAAAGAGATGCCTGCCACACCCAAGCCAGAGAAGCCTTAGCTCCACTCCCTTGCCAGGCTAGCTACACTATAGTTCAGGCTTAGTTACAGTAGTCAGAACACCACAGAACAGCTACCAGCCAGCCAGTAAGAACACCACAGAACAGCTACCAGCCAGACAGTAAGAACACCACAGAACAGCTACCAACCAGACAGTAAGAACACCACAGAACAGCTACCAACCAGACAGTAAGAACACCACAGAACAGCCAGTCAGAACACCACAGAATAGCTACCAGCCAGCCAGTAAGAACACCACAGAACAGCTACCAGCCAGCCAGTCAGAACACCAGAACAGCTACCAGCCAGAACAGCTACCAGCCAGCCAGCCAGAACAGCTACCAGCCAGAACACCAGAACAGCTACCAGCCAGCCAGCCAGAACACCAGAACAGCTACCAGCCAGCCAGTCAGAACACCAGAACAGCTACCAGCCAGCCAGTCAGAACAGCTACCAGCCAGACAGCCAGAACACCAGAACAGCCAGAACAGCTACCAGCTAGCCAGTCAGAACACCAGACCACCACAAAACAGCTACCAGCCAGACCGCCAGAACACCACAGAACAGCTACCAGCCAGAACACCAGACCACCACAGAACAGCTACCAGCCAGCCAGTCAGAACACGAGAACAGCTACCAGCCAGACAGTCAGAACACCACAGAACAGCTACCAGCCAGACAGTCAGAACACCACAGAACAGCTACCAGCCAGCCAGTCAGAACACCACAGAACAGCTACCAGCCAGCCAGTCAGAACACCAGAACAGCTACCAGCCACCCAGTCAGAACACCAGAACAGCTACCAGCCACCCAGTCAGAACACCAGAACAGCTACCAGCCAGCCAGTCAAGGCAATAAAGCATTGTGCAGGGACTCCGTCTGCTCCAGACTATCTGTACGATGAATGGCGATAGTCCAATTAGGATACAGTATTAATTCACCAATTAGTAGCGGAAAATACCTCACAGCAGTGATGTAAAGTACTTAAGAAAAATTACTTTAAAATACTACTTAAGTAGTTTGAGGTATCTGTACTTTACTATTCATATTTGACACTTTTACTTCACTGCATTCTTTAAGAAAACAGTGTACTTTTTACGCCATTCATTTTCCCTGACACCAAAGGGAACTCATTTCATTTTGAATGCTTAGCAGGACAGGAAAATAGTCAAAATTCACACACTTATCAAGCGAACATCCCTGGTCATCCATACTGCCTCTGATCTGGCAGGGTCACTAAACCGACATGCTTCGCTTGTGAATGTTGGAGTGTGCCTGTAGCTTTCCGCAAATTAAAACAAAAAACAAGAAAATGGTGCCATCTGGTTTGTTTATTAAGGAATTTGAAATGACATACTTTACTACTTTAAATATATTTCAAACCAAATACTTTTAGACTTTTACTGGGTGACTTTCACTTGAGTCATTTTTCTATTTAAAGGTATCTTTACTTTTACTCAAGTATGACAGTTGGGTACGTTTTCCACCACTGCCTCCCAGTTAGATGGGGGTAAACTCTCAGCATAAGGTGTTTGATTCACATGAACTGCCTCAGAGGACAGTTGGGTACGTTTTCCACCACTGCCTCCCAGTTAGATGGGGGTAAACTCTCAGCATAAGGTGTTTGATTCACATGAACTGCCTCAGAGGACAGTTGGGTACGTTTTCCACCACTGCCTCCCAGTTAGATGGGGGTAAACTCTCAGCATAAGGTGTTTGATTCACATGAACTGCCTCAGAGGACAGTTGGGTACGTTTTCCACCACTGCCTCCCAGTTAGATGGGGGTAAACTCTCAGCATAAGGTGTTTGATTCACATGAACTGCCTCAGAGGACAGTTGGGTACGTTTTCCACCACTGCCTCCCAGTTAGATGGGGGTAAACTCTCAGCATAAGGTGTTTGATTCACATGAACTGCCTCAGAGGACAGTTGGGTACGTTTTCCACCACTGCCTCCCAGTTAGATGGGGGTAAACTCTCAGCATAAGGTGTTTGATTCACATGAACTGCCTCAGAGGACAGTTGGGTACGTTTTCCACCACTGCCTCCCAGTTACATGGGGGTAAACTCTCAGCATAAGGTGTTTGATTCACATGAACTGCCTCAGAGGACAGTTGGGTACGTTTTCCACCACTGCCTCCCAGTTACATGGGGGTAAACTCTCAGCATAAGGTGTTTGATTCACATGAACTGCCTCAGAGGACAGTTGGGTACGTTTTCCACCACTGCCTCCCAGTTAGATGGGGGTAAACTCTCAGCATAAGGTGTTTGATTCACATGAACTGCCTCAGAGGACAGTTGGGTACGTTTTCCACCACTGCCTCCCAGTTAGATGGGGGTAAACTCTCAGCATAAGGTGTTTGATTCACATGAACTGCCTCAGAGGACAGTTGGGTACGTTTTCCACCACTGCCTCCCAGTTAGATGGGGGTAAACTCTCAGCATAAGGTGTTTGATTCACATGAACTGCCTCAGAGGACAGTTGGGTACGTTTTCCACCACTGCCTCCCAGTTAGATGGGGGTAAACTCTCAGCATAAGGTGTTTGATTCACATGAACTGCCTCAGAGGACAGTTGGGTACGTTTTCCACCACTGCCTCCCAGTTACATGGGGGTAAACTCTCAGCATAAGGTGTTTGATTCACATGAACTGCCTCAGAGGACAGTTGGGTACGTTTTCCACCACTGCCTCCCAGTTAGATGGGGGTAAACTCTCAGCATAAGGTGTTTGATTCACATGAACTGCCTCAGAGGACAGTTGGGTACGTTTTCCACCACTGCCTCCCAGTTACATGGGGGTAAACTCTCAGCATAAGGTGTTTGATTCACATGAACTGCCTCAGAGGACAGTTGGGTACGTTTTCCACCACTGCCTCCCAGTTAGATGGGGGTAAACTCTCAGCATAAGGTGTTTGATTCACATGAACTGCCTCAGAGGACAGTTGGGTACGTTTTCCACCACTGCCTCCCAGTTACATGGGGGTAAACTCTCAGCATAAGGTGTTTGATTCACATGAACTGCCTCAGAGGACAGTTGGGTACGTTTTCCACCACTGCCTCCCAGTTAGATGGGGGTAAACTCTCAGCATAAGGTGTTTGATTCACATGAACTGCCTCAGAGGACAGTTGGGTACGTTTTCCACCACTGCCTCCCAGTTACATGGGGGTAAACTCTCAGCATAAGGTGTTTGATTCACATGAACTGCCTCAGAGGACAGTTGGGTACGTTTTCTACCACTGCCTCCCAGTTAGATGGGGGTAAACTCTCAGCATAAGGTGTTTGATTCACATGAACTGCCTCAGAGGACAGTTGGGTACGTTTTCCACCACTGCCTCCCAGTTAGATGGGGGTAAACTCTCAGCATAAGGTGTTTGATTCACATGAACTGCCTCAGAGGACAGTTGGGTACGTTTTCCACCACTGCCTCCCAGTTACATGGGGGTAAACTCTCAGCATAAGGTGTTTGATTCACATGAACTGCCTCAGAGGACAGTTGGGTACGTTTTCCACCACTGCCTCCCAGTTAGATGGGGGTAAACTCTCAGCATAAGGTGTTTGATTCACATGAACTGCCTCAGAGGACAGTTGGGTACGTTTTCCACCACTGCCTCCCAGTTACATGGGGGTAAACTCTCAGCATAAGGTGTTTGATTCACATGAACTGCCTCAGAGGACAGTTGGGTACGTTTTCTACCACTGCCTCCCAGTTAGATGGGGGTAAACTCTCAGCATAAGGTGTTTGATTCACATGAACTGCCTCAGAGGACAGTTGGGTACGTTTTCCACCACTGCCTCCCAGTTAGATGGGGGTAAACTCTCAGCATAAGGTGTTTGATTCACATGAACTGCCTCAGAGGACAGTTGGGTACGTTTTCCACTACTGCCTCCCAGTTAGATGGGGGTAAACTCTCAGCATAAGGTGTTTGATTCACATGAACTGCCTCAGAGGACAGTTGGGTACGTTTTCCACCACTGCCTCCCAGTTAGATGGGGGTAAACTCTCAGCATAAGGTGTTTGATTCACATGAACTGCCTCAGAGGACAGTTGGGTACGTTTTCCACCACTGCCTCCCAGTTAGATGGGGGTAAACTCTCAGCATAAGGTGTTTGATTCACATGAACTGCCTCAGAGGACAGTTGGGTACGTTTTCCACTACTGCCTCCCAGTTAGATGGGGGTAAACTCTCAGCATAAGGTGTTTGATTCACATGAACTGCCTCAGAGGACAGTTGGGTACGTTTTCCACCACTGCCTCCCAGTTAGATGGGGGTAAACTCTCAGCATAAGGTGTTTGATTCACATGAACTGCCTCAGAGGACAGTTGGGTACGTTTTCTACCACTGCCTCCCAGTTAGATGGGGGTAAACTCTCAGCATAAGGTGTTTGATTCACATGAACTGCCTCAGAGGACAGTTGGGTACGTTTTCCACCACTGCCTCCCAGTTAGATGGGGGTAAACTCTCAGCATAAGGTGTTTGATTCACATGAACTGCCTCAGAGGACAGTTGGGTACGTTTTCTACCACTGCCTCCCAGTTAGATGGGGGTAAACTCTCAGCATAAGGTGTTTGATTCACATGAACTGCCTCAGAGGACAGTTGGGTACGTTTTCTACCACTGCCTCCCAGTTAGATGGGGGTAAACTCTCAGCATAAGGTGTTTGATTCACATGAACTGCCTCAGAGGACAGTTGGGTACGTTTTCCACCACTGCCTCCCAGTTAGATGGGGGTAAACTCTCAGCATAAGGTGTTTGATTCACATGAACTGCCTCAGAGGACAGTTGGGTACGTTTTCCACCACTGCCTCCCAGTTAGATGGGGGTAAACTCTCAGCATAAGGTGTTTGATTCACATGAACTGCCTCAGAGGACAGTTGGGTACGTTTTCCACCACTGCCTCCCAGTTAGATGGGGGTAAACTCTCAGCATAAGGTGTTTGATTCACATGAACTGCCTCAGAGGACAGTTGGGTACGTTTTCCACCACTGCCTCCCAGTTAGATGGGGGTAAACTCTCAGCATAAGGTGTTTGATTCACATGAACTGCCTCAGAGGACAGTTGGGTACGTTTTCTACCACTGCCTCCCAGTTAGATGGGGGTAAACTCTCAGCATAAGGTGTTTGATTCACATGAACTGCCTCAGAGGACAGTTGGGTACGTTTTCCACCACTGCCTCCCAGTTAGATGGGGGTAAACTCTCAGCATAAGGTGTTTGATTCACATGAACTGCCTCAGAGGACAGTTGGGTACGTTTTCTACCACTGCCTCCCAGTTAGATGGGGGTAAACTCTCAGCATAAGGTGTTTGATTCACATGAACTGCCTCAGAGGACAGTTGGGTACGTTTTCCACCACTGCCTCCCAGTTAGATGGGGGTAAACTCTCAGCATAAGGTGTTTGATTCACATGAACTGCCTCAGAGGACAGTTGGGTATGTTTTCTACCACTGCCTCCCAGTTAGATGGGGGTAAACTCTCAGCATAAGGTGTTTGATTCACATGAACTGCCTCAGAGGACAGTTGGGTATGTTTTCTACCACTGCCTCCCAGTTAGATGGGGGTAAACTCTCAGCATAAGGTGTTTGATTCACATGAACTGCCTCAGAGGACAGTTGGGTATGTTTTCTACCACTGCCTCCCAGTTAGATGGGGGTAAACTCTCAGCATAAGGTGTTTGATTCACATGAACTGCCTCAGAGGACAGTTGGGTACGTTTTCCACCACTGCCTCCCAGTTAGATGGGGGTAAACTCTCAGCATAAGGTGTTTGATTCACATGAACTGCCTCAGAGGACAGTTGGGTACGTTTTCCACCACTGCCTCCCAGTTAGATGGGGGTAAACTCTCAGCATAAGGTGTTTGATTCACATGAGCTGCCTCAGAGGACAGTTGGAGAACTGACCTAATCTTAGAGGGCAAATGTAATTGTGGTTCTGGAGATATGGTAAGCATTCATGTGGTTAGTTACACTGATATGTAATCACCCATAGCCACTGTATACTATGGGCATGTCCCAAAGGGCACACTATTCCCCATATAGTGCACTACTTTTGACCAGAGCAAAATCAAATTAAATTTTATTGGTCACATACACATGGTTAGCAGATGTTAATGCGAGGGTAGCGAAACTCTTGTGCAGTAATATCTAACAAGTAATCTAACAATTCCACAACAACTATCTAACACACACAAATCTTAAGGGATGGAATAAGAATATGTACATATAAATATATGGATGAGCGATGACCGAGCGTCATAGGCAAGATGCAATAGATGGTATAAAATATGAGATGAGTATTGAAAGATATGTAAACATTAAAGTGACTAGTGATCTATTTATTAAAGTGGCCAATGATTTTCGAGTCTGTATGTAGGCAGCAGCTTCTGTGTTACTGACAGCTGTTTAAGCTTGAGATAGAAGCTGTATTTCAGTCTCTCGATCCCTGCATTGATGCCCCTGTACTGACCTCGCATTCTGTATGGTAGCAGGGTGAACAGGCAGTGGCTCGGGTGGTTGTTGTCCTTGATGATCTTTTTGGCCTTCCTGTGACATTGAGTGCTGTAGGTGTTCTGGAGGGCAGGTAGTTTGCCCCCGGTGATGCGTTGAGCAGACAGCACCACCCTCTGGAGAGCCCTGCGGTTGTGGGCATTGCAGTTGCCGTACCAGGTGGTGATACAGCCCGACAGGATGCTCTCAATTGTGCATCTGTAAAAATGTGTGAGGGTTTTAGGTGACAAGCCAAATTTCTTCAGCCTCCTGAGGTTGAAGAGGCACTGTTGCACCTTCTTCACCACACTGTCTGTGTGGGTGGACCATTTCAGTTTGCGCACACATCTTTGTGGGGCCCCAGTGTTGAGGATCAGCGAAGTGGAGGATGTTATTTCCTACCTTCACCGCCCGTCAGAAAGTCCAAGGCCATATTGCACAGGGCGGGGTTGAGACCCAGGGCCTCAAGCTTAATGATGAGCTTGGAGGGTACTATGATGTTGAATGATGAGCTGTAGTCGATGAACAGCATTCTTACATAGGTATTCCTCTTGTCCAGATGGGATAGGGCAATATGCAGTGTGATGGCAATTGCATTATCTGTGGACCTATTGGGGCTGTATGTGAATTGAAGTGGGTCTAGGGTGGCAGGTAAGGTGGAGGTGCTATGATTTTTGACTCGTCTCTCAAAGCAATTCATGATGACAGAAGTGAGTGCTACGGGCGATAGATATTTAGTTCAGTTACCTTTGCCTTCTTTGGTACAGGAACAATGGTGGCCATCTTGAAGCATGTGGGGACAGCAGACTAGGATAGGAAGAGATTGAATATATCCGTAAACACACCAGTCAGCTGGTCTGAGGATGCAGCAAGGGATGCCATCTGGGCCGGCAGCCTTGCAAGGGTTAACACGTTTAAATGTCTTACGGCCACTGAGAAGGAGAGGCCCGCAGTCCTTGGTAGCAGGCCGCGTCGGTGGCACTGTATTATCCTCCAAAGAAGGTGTTTAGTTTGTCTGGAAGCAAGATGTTGGTGTCCGTGACATGGCTGGTTTTGTTTTTGTAATCCATAATTGCCTGTAGAACCTGTCACATACGTCTTGAGACTGAACCATTGAATTTCAACCCCACTTTGTCCTTATACCAACATTTTGCTTGTTTGATTGCCTTGCGGAGGGAATAACTACACTGTTTATATTCAGCCATATTCCCAGTCATCATCCATGGTTAAATGCGGTGGTTCACACTTTCAGTTTTGCGCAAATGCCGCCATCTATCCACGGTTTCTGGTTAGGGTAGGTTTTAGTCACAGTGGGTACAACATCTCCAATGCACTTCCTTATAAACTAACTCAACGAATCAGGGTAGAAATCGATGTTATTCTCTGAGGCTGCATGGAACATTTCCCAGCGTTGAATAGTTCTTGTCACGGGAACATCCTGTTTGAGTTTCTGCCTGTAGGACGGTAGGAGCAAAATGGAGTCATGGACGGGGATTTGGCGAAGGGAGGGCGGGCGAGGGCCTTGTATGCATCGCGGAAGTTGGAGTAGCAGTGATCCAGTGTATTGCCCGCACGAGTGCTACAATCAATATGCTGAAAGAATTTAGGTAGCCTTGTTCTCAAATTTGCTTTGTTAAAATCCCCAGCTACAATAAATGCAGCCTCATGCTATATGGTTTCCAGTTTGCATAGAGTCCAGTGAAGTGCCTTGAGGTCCGCCGTGGTATCGGCTTGAGGGGGGATATACACGGCTGTGACAATAACTGACGAGCATTCCCTTGGGAGATAATATGGTCAGCATTTGATTGTAAGGAATTCTAGGTCAGGTGAACAGAAGGACTATGGTTCCTGTATGTTGTTACGATTACACCATGAGTCGTTAATTATGAAGCATACACTCCCGCCCTTCTTCCCAGAGAGATGTTTATTTCTTTTAGCGCGACACATGAAGAATCCCGGTGGCTGTACTGACTCCGACAACATCCCCCGAAGGAGCAATATTTCCGTGAAACAGAAAATGTTACAATCTCTGATGTCTCCCTGGAAAGCAACCATTGCCCTAATTTCATCGACCTTGTCGTCTAGAGAATGGACACTGGCGAGCAATATACTCGGAAACGGTGGGTGGTGTGTGCACGCCTTAGAAGTCTGGCCAGGACACCGCTTCGTCTACCTCTTCTGCGCCAACGTTGTTTTGGGTCGGCCTCTGGGATTAGATCCAATGTCCTGGGTGGTGTGAACAAAGGATCCGCTTCAGGAAAGTTGTATTTCTGGTGGTAATGTTAGTAAGTTCTTCCTGGCTGTATGTAATAAGACTTAAGATTTTATGGGCTAACAAAGTAAGAAATAATACTTTAAAAAAAAATTAAATAGTGCATAGTTTCTTAAGGACTAGAAGCGAGGCGACTATCTCTGTCAGCGCCATCTTGAGGGGCCCTATGGTTGATTAAGCTGAGCGTTTACCCCAACTAACTGGGAGGTAACAAAATATCTGGTGACCCACAAATATCATAACCCCCCCCCACACACACACACAAAAAATGCTAACCTCTTAGTATAATGGTGAGAGATTAGCATGTATGATATTTGTGTCTAACTTTCGCACTTATCATGATTCACGATTCATTCAGGATTATCTTTAACCACGGTAGCATTCACATTAAATATAGAAGTGTTTAGAAACTTATACTATTTTAATTAAAGATAAAAGTAAATCCAAAATGATGCAATAGTTTATCATAAATTTCAAATTGGGCACAAAATAAATCTGAAACAACCAAAACAGCAAATGTATCCAAAAAAGGTGTCGTCACAAGTTTGATGTCGTCATCGTGTGCTATGAATATGGTACCAAATACTTCACATTTTACCTACTTTAATACACCTCAGGGAATTTGTCCAAATACTGTTGCGCCCCTAAATTAAACGTACCTATTTATTCCTTAACCGCACTACACAAAATAGCCGCATGTGCGCACTCCCTAAAATGTTTTAGAGAAAATGTCCTTTTATTCAGCTTTGTTCAACTGTATTCTTCATGCTATAAAATAAGGCTACAGAATTCCAAGCCAATCTTGTCTGCTAAATTAACTAGTGTAGCCCACAGCCATTTGACATAGCCCACAGCCATTTGACATAGCCACATAGCCCACAGACATTTGACATAGCCACATCAGGATAACTCAAGAATATGCTATTCTGTTCTTCTGAAATAGACTACATTTTCTTAATTCCATGCTTCTTTAGAGCAGTCTAAAATAAATAATGGATTTATTGTGAAGGTGTAGGCTATATTACATGGATTTATTGTGAAGGTGTAGGCTATATTACATGGATTTATTGTGAAGGTGTAGGCTATATTACATGGATTTATTGTGAAGGTGGAGACTATATTACATGGATTTATTGTGAAGGTGTAGGCTATATTACATGGATTTATTGTGAAGGTGTAGGCTATATTACATGGATTTATTGTGAAGGTGTAGGCTATATTACATGGATTTATTGTGAAGGTGTAGGCTATATTACATGGATTTATTGTGAAGGTGGAGGCTATATTACATGGATTTATTGTGAAGGTGGAGACTATATTACATGGATTTATTGTGAAGGTGGAGACTATATTACATGGATTTATTGTGAAGGTGGAGACTATATTACATGGATTTATTGTGAAGGTGGAGACTATATTACATGGATTTATTGTGAAGGTGGAGGCTATATTACATGGATTTATTGTGAAGGTGGAGTCTATATTACATGGATTTATTGTGAAGGTGGAGTCTATATTACATGGATTTATTGTGAAGGTGGAGTCTATATTACATGGATTTATTGTGAAGGTGGAGACTATATTACATGGATTTATTGTGAAGGTGGAGACTATATTACATGGATTTATTGTGAAGGTGGAGACTATATTACATGGATTTATTGTGAAGGTGGAGACTATATTACATGGATTTATTGTGAAGGTGGAGACTATATTACATGGATTTATTGTGAAGGTGTAGGCTATATTACATGGATTTATTGTGAAGGTGTAGGCTATATTACATGGATTTATTGTGAAGGTGTAGACTATATTACATGGATTTATTGTGAAGGTGGAGACTATATTACATGGATTTATTGTGAAGGTGTAGGCTATATTACATGGATTTATTGTGAAGGTGTAGGCTATATTACATGGATTTATTGTGAAGGTGGAGACTATATTACATGGATTTATTGTGAAGGTGGAGACTATATTACATGGATTTATTATGAAGGTGGAGACTATATTACATGGATTTATTGTGAAGGTGGAGACTATATTACATGGATTTATTGTGAAGGTGTAGGCTATATTACATGGATTTATTGTGAAGGTGGAGACTATATTACATGGATGTATTGTGAAGGTGGAGACTATATTACATGGATGTATTGTGAAGGTGGAGACTATATTACATGGATTTATTGTGAAGGTGGAGACTATATTACATGGATTTATTGTGAAGGTGGAGACTATATTACATGGATGTATTGTGAAGGTGGAGACTATATTACATGGATGTATTGTGAAGGTGGAGACTATATTACATGGATTTATTGTGAAGGTGGAGACTATATTACATGGATTAATTGTGAAGGTGGAGACTATATTACATGGATTTATTGTGAAGGTGGAGACTATATTACATGGATTTATTGTGAAGGTGGAGACTATATTACATGGATTTATTGTGAAGGTGGAGACTATATTACATGGATTTATTGTGAAGGTGGAGACTATATTACATGGATTTGACTTTTTTAAATGTAGATGTTCCAAAGGTCTGTGTCAGTGTCTTGTAGGCTGTGTGTGGGAGCAAGGAGATGCCAAATGTGTTTACGTTCATTAAACGGTCAATTACCGTGAGATCGACAGTTATTTGCTTGACAATCACCGGCTGACAAAATTTTGTGACCGCCACAAACTGTGGAGTAACTACAATGTCAGTTATCTCCTATCACAGCCATTGAACTCTGTTTTAAAGTCACCATTGGCCTCATGGTGAAATTCCTGAGCGGTTTCCTTCCTCTCTGGCAACTGAGTTAGAGGACGCCTGTATCCAGTGACTGGGTGAATTGATACACCATCCAAAGTGTAATTAATAACGATTTGTCAAAATACCGTATCACAGTATCTTTCACATTTTTTGCAGTTTGATGGTATTAGATGATGTTTTTGAGGTTCTACATTTGCTTTGTGAGTAGTGTGTGACCCTAGGGTGGAAACACATACATTCTAAGTGATTTCAGTAGGTCTTTCTTTATTCTGTTCAATTAAACATCAACCCCCAAAAATGGTCTACATTTTCATACATTTCTGCATTTCCTGCATTCATTTTGAGATCATTTCCACACTGCCGCGTAGGGCTGCACGATATGGGCAAAAAAATCTACGTCTTATTTTTAACCAAATGTTGCAATTGTGATTTGACTTCCGATTTTGATCAAAACACTTGGGTGAACTATTGGAATCATGGAAATAGAATGTAATAATGGGTACTTTGAATACAGTGTTAGACATGACAACGAACGAGGAGTTATTATGACAGGGTAGGAACCAGGAACCAAAGTATTGGTCAGTGTTTCCTAGGGGACCCTTGCCTACAAATGTTCTCTCTTACATACTTCATGTAGCCAACATACTTATGCTTCGCCTAGTCCTCTTTCGTTTAGAAGATACGGTCGCACAAACACGCTGATTTAGGCCTACACCATCACCGGTATCAGGCTGTATAGCTAACTACGTTTGCTCTGACTCAGTACATTTATTAGCTAGCGATTAGAATTAGCGGCTAACACGATTTAGCCACAACTTGCTAAGACAAACTAGCTGTTTGCAGTTGTAAGAAACAAAGTAATAGTGTAATTATATAACGCTTGTGGATTCATGCTAAGAAGCAAAGCGGAAACAGCATGGTCATCAACATCGTTGCATTGACCATGCAGACTGAACGCAAGTGTCTCGTGGGGAGCCAACGTTATTATTGTGCACCGAGTGAGTACATGCAACTTGTGACTTGTTTAGCACATTTTTACTCTTGAACTTACTTTTGTGTATGTGGACAACCCTTCAAATTAGAGGATTCGGCTATTTCAGCCACACCCGTTGCTGACAAGTGTATAAAATTGAGCACACAGCAGTGCAATCTCCATAGACAAACATTAGCAGTAGAATGGCCTTACTGAGGAGCTCGGTGACTTTCAACATGGAACCATTATAGGATGCCACCTTTCCAACAAGTCTGCTTGTCAAATTTCTGCCCTGCTAGAGCTGCCCCGGTCAACTGTAAGTGCTGTTATTGTGAAATGGAAACATCTAGGAACAACAACGGCTCAGCTGCGAAGTGGTAGGCTACACAAGCTCACAGAACTGAAGCACGTTGCTTGTAAAAACCGTCTGTCCTCGGTTTGTCTACATTCACTTCCGAGTTCCAAACTGCCTTTGGAAGCAATGTCAGCACAATAACTGTTCGTTGGGAGCTTCATGAAATGAGTTTCCATGGCCGAGCAGACACACACAAGCCTAAGATCCCCATGCGCAGTGCCAAGCGTCGGCTGGAGTGGTGTAAAGCTCACCGCCATTGGACTCTGGAGCAGTGGAAACGTGTCCTCTGGAATGATGAATTACGCTTCACCATCTGGCTGTCCAACGGACAAATCTGTGTTTCGTGGATGCCAGGAGAACACTACCTGCCCAAATGCATTGTGCCAACTGTAAAGTTTGGTGGAGGAGGAATAATGATCTGGGGCTGCTTTTCATGGTTCGGGCCCCTTAGTTCCAGTGAAGGGAAATCTTAACGCTACAGATGCTAATAACATTCTAGATGATTCTGTGCTTCCAACTTTGTGTCAACAGTTTGAGGAAGGCCCTTTCCTGTTTCAGCATGAGAATGCCCCCTGTGCACAAAGCGAGGTCCATAAAGAAATGGTTTGTCGAGATCTGTGTGGAAGAACTTGATTGGCCTGCACAACCCCATCGAACAACTTTGGTATGCCGACTGAGCCAGGCCTAATCGCCCAACATCAGGGCCCGACCTCACTAATGCTCGTGGCTGAATGGAAGCAAGTCCCTGCAGCAATGTTCCAACATCTAGTGGAAAGCCTTCCCAGAAGAGTGGAGGCTGTTATAGCTGCAAAGGGTGGACCAACTAGATATTAATGTCCATGATTTTGGAATGAGATGTTCGACGAGCAAGTGTTCACATACCTTTGGTCAGGTAGTGTATTTAGGCTTGCCATAACAAAGGGGTTGAATACTTGACTCAAGATATTTCAGCATTTCATTTTTAACTAATTTGTAAAAATGCCACACCAATGACTAGAGGCTCAGATTAGCCCTACCTGCCATGCCGTGTGTGTCTGTGTGCTGGATAATAAAGACAATCCCTAGAAGTAGATTATTCCCAGACACCCTGTTCTCTCACACACACACACACACGCTGCAGATTAAGTTTGAGACAGTGCAGACTAACTGGTTCTCTCCAGAGGAGTGATGACTGATGATGTGAATTGGAGCATGCCTAGTTTGATCATCATGGGGTCCCGAGATCGATTGGAGCACAGCGAGCACAGAGAAACTGGACACAGGATGAGACATCATGGGCTAACAGAACAGTCAGGTGACAAGTAGAAAAAAGGAAAGTGGAGCCACATGATGTAGTGGAGATGGGAGACCCTGCATGACGATGGGAGACCCTGCATGACGATGGGAGACCCTGCATGAAGATGGGGGACACTGCATGACGATGGGAGACACTGCATGACGATGGGAGACACTGCATGACGATACAGACAGAGACTCAAACATGTATTGCAAAGCCACAGAACAGCCCCATTATGCCAACAGTAGATACAACTGTTAGATACAGCACAGTCACTCTACAGCAGTGGTATTCAAACCTTTTCAGCAGGGACTTCAGCCACAATTTCTGGGGCACAAATTTCACACGACCCCACCCAACCCCAAATCTAAAAGACACAACCTTTAAAAAAAAAAAAAAAATTAAATACTTTTTTTATTTTTTGAGGCGACCCCACTGCACTTCCCCGTCGTGACCCCGACTTTGAATACTGCTGCTCTACAGAGTCTTCAAGTGTGTGGAGGTGGGAAGGCTGCAGTGCAGAGGCGCTGGTGACGAGCGTAGCTCACAGATGAAGGTATCTCCTCCTCTCTAGAGCTCCATGTAGAGTAGGACTGACACTAATGGAAGTGGGTGTCTAATGACAGAGACAACACACACGTCAATGACATGATACACACTTCAACAATGACTACAGCTAATACACATCATTACACAATACTCTACTCAATTATCTGTTCGATTAGGACCAATTTGAAAAATGTCTGCAGTCATTGGCTGTAAAAAAAAATACAATCAATTAGGACTAGCCTATGACAATGAGAGAGAAATGCCATCGCAGAGTAAAAATAGAGGAAGTAATGACAGGCAATTCATCACATGTGTTTGCTTGCTCACCACAGTGGATAACCTCACTGTGGCACTCTCTCTCACACACACACTAGGGCTGGGAATTGCCAGAGACCTCATGATACGATATTATCACAATACTTAGGTGCTGATACAATATGTATTGCAATTCTATATGTATTGTGATTTGATACTGTGATTTTATTGCGATTTGATGTTCCAAACACATTGCTCACCATAGGTCTGCTGCAGAGGGACAGCTAGATCATTGCTATACTGAACAAAAAATTAAAGATTTTACTGAGTTACAGTTCATATGAGAAAAATCAGTCAATTTAAATAATTTCATTAGACCCAAATCTATGGATTTCACATGACTGGGAATACAGATATGCATCTGTTAGTCGAATTCTCTGGCAACAGCTCTGGTGGACATTCCTGCAGTCAGCGTGCCATTTGACGCTCCCTCAAAAGTTGAGACATCTGTGGCATTGTGTTGTGTGACAAAACTGCGCATTTTACAGTGGCCTTTTATTGTCCCCAGCACAAGGTGCACCTGTGTAATGATCATGGTGTTTAATCAGCTTCTTGATATGCCACACCTGTCAGGTGGATGGATTATCTTGGCAAAGGAGAAATGCTCACTCAATTTGTAAACAAATTTGTGCCAAAAAAATGTAGAGAAATAAACTTTTTGTGCATATGGAACATTTCTGGGTTTTTATTTCAGCTCATGAAACCAACACTTCACATGTTGCCAATTTAAAACATATTGTGTAGTTTGGCTAGTTAACCATTTAGTGGGCCGGGGCGGTATACCGGGGGAATCTGGGAAAAGCCGCAGGATGGTTTTTCAATAAACGTTGTAGTCAACTTATGCAATACTTGAAGACGTAAAGCAGATTGTGTTCCTCATTTCACCTGTCAAATTATGAAGCTTACCATAGTCCCCCCAGTAAAGTTGAGCCAATCACGTGTTAGTTAGTAAATAGTACAATGGTAGAAAGAGGGAGCTGGTGAATCCATAGAGTTCTATATCTATCGGAGAGTCTCTGTGGTGCAGCACACGAGGTGATGGAATTACACATATGCAATTCACTACTAAAATGTTTGCTATCAGATATCTTAATGGCTTTCTGCCAGTCATCAAAGAGCTCTGGATGAGTTCTGTAAAGCTGCCATTTTGTCCATGTGCTTCCTACTAGAGTTTTTTTTCCCCTCCTGCGTTCTTCTCCCCTCTGCTCCGTGTACACATGTTGCTCTACCTTCAGAAAATCATACATCACAACTTTGTTCATTTGCACAATGTTTCATTCACTTTCGCTTGTAAATGTTTACACACCAAAAATGACATTCGGTAGCTACTAGCTATGCTTGTATTACTTTATGAGATGGATTTTCAATTAGTTTGTCCGTTTTCGCTCCTTATAGCTAACAGAGTCTCTGTAATTTCAATATTAGTTTGTGCTAATTTTGTTAGCCTTCTAGTAATAGAGGCCCAATGGGCTTTTTAGCGCCCCCTTGTGTGGTATGCCAGTAATACCGTAAATTACGGAATGAGAGAAGGACAGTATGACGATGAAAATCGGGACACCGCCGTGATAATCTAGATAATATTCTTACAATAGCCTGAATGACAAGTAACTCGTATGCTGTCAAGATTTCCTCTGAAAACTGAATATTTTAGCTTTACAAATGTATAAACATCTTGGCCATTTAATAATACCTGGTTCATTGAACGACAGAATTATTTTATAAAAGACAGTCTTTGGTTGTAATTGTAATGTTGACAATCCTCCAGGAGAGCTCAGCAGAGCTACTGGGTGTGCAGGCTTTAGCTCCAGTCCTGCTCTAACACACAACATTGTAATTTTTTTTTTAAAAAGACGAAAAAATAAAAATCAGCTGCTCAGTAGGACCTTGATTTGCTGACTTATGTGTTTGAGCAGGGTTGGTTCAAAATCCTGCACATCCAGTAGCTCTCCAGGTGGAGGGTTGATGGACCACATGTTTTATACAGAGCAGTATTTTACTTTGTGGTGTGTTAAAATGCCTTGCTCAAGGCCACAACGGCAGGAGATATAATACATGGGATCAGAGACCAGCAGCAGCCTTCCATTGTCAATACCAGTGATAATTGTATTTTGTGATGTGGTTCCTTGCATCATTACAGTTATGGCCACTGCCAGGATAAATAAATAGACCAGAACTACCATCCTTTGTGCTGTGAGCAGAGGGAGGTACAGGGTCAACCCCAGGACAAAACTTTATCACTCTGTTGAATGAATGGGCATTAATGAGAGGGTGTTATACAATCATGAGGATAACTTAAGGATAGGCCTACATCTGTCATGGCTGGCTTCTTTTTCAACGCTGATACGATTCCACAGAAGAGCATTATCAGTGACAGTCTATAACCTAGCACCAGCACTAGTCTCTGAGAAGCCGCTAGCCACTCCAGCTAAGAGTTTGTTAAACTCCTTGTGTGAAAGGATACCGGAAGGCCTAGACCAGCTGATACACAATGTGTTAAGGCAGCAGAGTTCACTCCCAGGCCTGCTCTGACACAAGGAGTTTAACAAACTCTTAGCTGGAGTGGCTAGCGGCTTCTCAGAGACTAGTGCTGGTGCTAGGTTATAGGCTGTCACTGATAATGCTCTTCTGTGAAATCGTATTAGAGACTAGTGCTGGTGCTAGGTTATGCAAGTACTCTCACAGCACATACACACACACAAACACACACACACACACAGGGGACTGTTTATGGTGTGCTCTGTGTGCAGGTATGTCATTCGAATGCACTCCACTGGCAGCACATTCCACAACACAATACGCCCCAGCCAGTCCATCACTCAGTGGAGATTTCACTCCCAGGCACACCGACTACAGACTGACTACAGATGCATAGAGACAGCAGCACAGTATGTACACTATTTAGCCTTTCCCCGTATGTCCTGAGAGAATATTGAATATTGATTGAATATTACATAAATTCTAGGAATTGAAAAGGCCAATTTGGGTTCAATCATTTAGCTTAATTTCAAATTATCTTTCAACTAAATGATGTTGCAGGAATGCTTATCTGTTTCTAACTACAGAAACCATTTCAGAACAATCTGAGATGGTGGGTGTCACGGGCTGCTGAAATGACATGACCCTACAGTGTGGGTAAACAGTTCTGTGTGAGCTGAATCTCAATCTGCTATCCTAGGTAGAGAAGAGGCTGAATCTCAATCTGCTATCCTAGGTAGAGAAGAGGCCGTCATGGCTGCAATGAGGGGCTTGTAGGGGCAACCGGGCAACGGGAGAGAGGAGGACCCCATCTTAACATAAAGGCTTGGGGATGACAATGGGACCATTGTACCCCTGGCCTGACCCTGGTGAGTCATTGGTAGTAGGGGCAGGGACTGGGACAGGAGCGTGCAGGCATAGCATAGGCCCTCTAGGCTGCCCTAACTGCCTGGCTCACCATCAAAGCCTCAGGCTTGATGCACAAGGTCTTCTCTTACAACCAAGCCTGAGTGTGTATGACATGCAGAACATCATACATCTAGTGGGCCTATGGGGGCACTAATACATGCATTTTCAGCCAAGACAGGAAAGCTAGCCTAAGGCCTCAAAGCTTTCTGTCAAAAACAGATGAGATCACAAAAAAACTTTGTTAGGAGTAGTAAGCTCTCCAGGACTAGCTACAGTGGCCAATGAACAAAGATAGATAAGCAGAGGACTTTCGGTGTCATTAGTGAAAGTATTACCAGTCACCAACAAAGCCAAGAACAACATCTATTAGCTAAACCACAACAACCTGCTGAAAGATATATTCCAAGGCAAATACTGACCAAATAACAGAAGCAACATTAGGTGGTTAAAAGTATTGACTAGAGAAACAAACTACCAAAGCCAGGTCCTTTAGGTCAGTTGTTCCTAACCAGGGGTACTAGCACCTCTGAGGGTACTTGGTCTATCCACAGGGGGTACTTGAGAAGACTCATGAAACCATAGGTCTACTGATAAAATGCACATGAGGGGGTTTCTTCAGGGGTACTCTGGGCAGAGCAAAGTTCAGTTGGTTGTACAGTAAACAAAAAAGGGTGGGAACCGCTGAGTTAGATCATCATCTCAGGTCTCGTTGTGACAGAGGGCCATAGGTTGTGACCTCAGGACTGCATTAGTAGGCAACAGATATCAACACAGAGAGCACTTAGATTAGATAACTGACTGGGGCTTTTTCCACAGCTGACCTGACACAAAACATTACAGCCTAAGTTGACAACACTGCCTAGACACTGATGAGAGAGGCCCAGGCAGGCTGTGCAATAGAATAACATGAATCTCATTACATATAGAATAATACATTATATGATCTCTATAGGGCTGGTGTTTCATCCAAGGAAGATGTTTCATCCCCTCTGCTCTCGTTCACTACCCTTCACAGATCTGATGACTGGATTTATGAAAGCAATAGGGCAGAAACTAGGTGGATTGTCTTGACATCATGCAGATAATAACTACTGTACTCTCTCTCAGATGATTGTGTCTCAATGAGAGAAAAAAGGCAGAGGACATTGGTTAAACCGGCAGAGGACACTGGTTAAACCGGCAGAGGACACTGGTTAAACCGGACCTACCACGGACAACAGACACAGCATACCGGCAGCAGGCGTTTTCACATGAATGTCTTCAAATACCATTGTTTGGTGATATAGATCCATGAGCTTGTTAGTGACAGCAATGCTATTTTCAAATGCATCATATTATGTGTATGCAACATGCAACAACCCTTTATCAGTCACTCGGATGGGCAACCTGATTGAAAGTATCAGCCCCCACATACCTCAGCCATGCACATAGATAGACACATACATACAACGCAGGGAAAACATTTGTTCCTCAGATACCATGCCAACTGCACATGTATGGGCTTGCCTCAATTTCAACTCAGCAATAGTGCAGACATTTATTTTCATTGTATTTGATTGGTGTGGCTCGGACATAATCTCTTTAGAAATCCAAGGAAACCAGGCTAGTGAATAACCTGGAGGACCGTCTGTAACTGTTAAATGAAGCTTACTTACTAGTTAGCTAGGTTAAAGATATCTAAAAAATATTTTTAAAACAGAAACAGTTTCCCTTTTATCTGTGGCTAGGTAGCTAACTAGCTAAATGACCAAGTAAATGTGTTCTGATCAAAAACTCAGCTAGCTAATGGGCTGCACTCACCTGACTGGCTATGTTGGTACTGTATAGGCCAGGGCTAGCTGGTACAATATAGCATCTAGCTATACTGCCAACTGTCTCAGCTGGGTCTATCGTTCATGGTTTATGAGAGTAACACAAATCTGCGAATAATAACAACAATGACGGATTTCGGATCCCAAACCGTTAGATATCGAAATCGGTCGGTGTTCTACCGTGCAGTGCGCGAGCCAGAAAATATGTTGAACGAAAACATCTGTCCGGTCTCCGGTGCTTCCACGCCCTACACTGCCTGACTAGCTACATCGCCTGCCTGGCTGGATCTGCCGTCTGCATCTAACAAAGGTGATGCAACCGAGGCTGACGAACTAGCTAATAAAATGTCAACAGGTTTGTCTGGCTAGGAAGTCTGCATAGGACATTTTGATAATCAACTAATGCAAATGTCATTTAGTTGAATTAACCCTCAAAGTTAAAGCCAAATGTTGCCTGTAATAATTATAGTTATACAGGGCAGTCACAGTTTTACCGCAAGCCACAATCAGTTGAAATGTACTCAAACGTTATTTAGCCACAGGGCGCAGCGCATTGGATCTGCTTAGCTACACACCCGTAGCTAACTATCTACCCTACTGTAGTTTAACACTTAACCGGCAAAACATCATTTCAAAATAAGACAGAAAACAATAGATCCTCACCCAAATCTTGGATTCGGACAGCTGGGGGAATCCTGAAGAACCTCCTGATATTAAACCCGCCGTGTCATCGGTGTATTTCTCCGGAGAGAAATGTGTTCGGAAAGAAAAGATTACGCTTCCAGACACCGGGGAATGCAGGAATGTGACGTTTAGGCCGGTAAAAGGAGGCTTGGATTCTGGGAGACGTAGTTCTGTATGGTAGGATTCTGGGAGCCGTAGTTCTGTATGGCAGTGAGATTCCATTCAGTCACAGTGTCAGGAGCTGTAATTGTATTTGTTTGGAATAATACAGACTTGTTCAAACATTTGAGGAGGGTCAATTCATTAATGGCAAACATTGAGTTTGTTCTTATTTCTGAAGTCAATTTCAATTGATATCCGCGCTTATAAACCCAGGGTCGTTTTATATTGTCCCTGTGGGCCGAATTGATGGTTATTTAAAAAAAATGTAAATAATGTAAACTTTAATTAACTAGGCAAGTCAGATAAGAACAATGTTTTATTTATGACAGCCTACCCCGGACGACGCTGGGAGTTTCCAGTTAACGTGCACCCAGACTCAAACAGAGAGAATGGGCGCGTTTGAGCGGATCATTTTTGTCAAGTCGATGATCCCCTGCATTTCAAAGGGTGTTGCATTATGGGGTTTTATTAATACAAATTGTCCGATTTACGCCTAGCACTGAGGAATAATAAGAATTGAAGACTCCGTTCAAGATGTCCGACCGTTGTTCTCGAGGTAATCTACTAACATTCCCATAAACCGATTCATGGATTTCCTATTACTAGGGTTGCATCCGGTTTATACTGATCAACATTACATGTGCACTTGGCACTCAGTGCACACAAGGAGCAGCGACGAGGTCATCACCTCATCCAAAAACATGGCAGACATTGGATGAATATAACATTTTAATATCTTCAGGTGTGAGTGATGTAATAAAATAAGCTTCAGCGATAATTATTTGATTAATTCAATGGATGTTTTGTGCACGAAGGCAGTACTTGACTCGAGCCAGCCTGAATGCGCATGACGAGCTATTCCAAGTTGTCAAATTAGGGTTTGTAAAGTCATGAAAGGTCATGGAAATTAGTTTAATAATTATTGTTAATGGCATTCATGAAGACACACTTAAATATTATCAATCACTTAAAAATCGACATATCAGCAATCATTGGAATGACCCTCCTGAGTGGCGCAGCGGTCTAAGTCACTGCATCTCAATGCTAGAGGTTTCACTACAGACCCTGGTTCGATCACAACCGGCCCATGATTGGGAGTCCCATAGGGTGGCGCACAATTGGCCCAGCGTCATCCGGGATAGGCTGACGTAGGCCATCGTTGTAAGTAAGAATTTGTTCATAACTGACTTGCCTAGTTAAATAAATAAATAAGAATAAACAATGTCTGTGTGTGCCAGAGTAAGTGGGCCATTGTCCGAGGAGAGAGAGCAGCACATTTCAGAAGCAGGTATAAAATAATGACAAACAGCAGACTAAATAGATACCTAATTCAAAACGTAACTTGTAGCAATTATCTGGTTAGTATAGTATAGCTAACTAAGCGTTCATGTCGTTGTCGCCTTGCCACCGGCACTGTAGAGCCTAAATAAATCTGCACCGTTGGAAAACTGGGATTCCCCTCTATTAAACAGTAGCCATGTAATTGCAACAACGTTACAAATAAGAATAGCCTAATTGACAAATAACTTGCTGTGCATAGATCTCCCCTGAAACATTAAGAGCCTCATATACACCGGAAGACATGTAAATGCAACATGTAAAGTGTTGGTCTCATGTTCCATGAGCTAAAGAAAAAAAATCCCAGAAATGTTCCATACGCACAAAAAGCTTACTTCTCTCAGATTTTGTTCACACATTTGTTCACATCCCTATTAGTGAGCATTTCTCCTTTTCCAAGATAATCCATACACCTGACAGGTGTGGCATACCAAGAAGCTGATTAAACATCATGATCTTTACACAGGTGCACCTTCTACTGGGGACAATAAAGGGCCACTTTAAAATGTGCAGTTTTGTCACACAACACAACACCACAGATGTCTCTAGTTGAGGGAGCGTGCCAACTGCAGGAATGTCCACCAGAGCTGTTGCCAGATAATTGAGTGTTGATTTCTTTACCATAAACTGCCTGCAACGTCGTTTTAAATAATTTGGCAGTAAGTCCAACAGGCCTTACAGCCGTAAACAAGTGGAAGCTGCTGAGGGGAGGATGGCTCATAATAATGTCTGGAACAGAGCGCATGGCATAAAACCATGTGTTGGATGTATTTGATACAGTGATGATTTTAGCATTCAAATCTGGGTTGGGCAAACTCCAACCAAAAAAATGTGGATGCATGCCAGCAAAGCCACAACACAACACTAAACAATACATTAATTTCACTAGAACGGTGACAAAAGGTGCCCACAAACTGTTAGGGCCTACATAAAGCTGTTCCCAACAGCGGAGTTTTCTTTTCAGCACCATTGATGAATCCTTACCACTGCTACACCTGGCTATCAGCAGAGCCTTGTCTGGCAGCGAAACAGATCATTCAGCCTCATTTACTGCCTTTTAATAAAACATAACTGATATGGCTGACTTGCTGAAACAAATGTGGTTTCTAATGACAATTGAGATGTACAAACTATGGCATAAGGGAAGGATGAGCGGATAAGCTCGTTCATTGGCTTTGTTTGACCCCGATTGGTGCTTATTTGACAAAGATACAGTCGATCAAATGAAGACCGTCCGCGTCGTTGGCGTGCCATGAAGGTGTCACTCTCTGACCAAATTTTGTGTCCTATAGGATATACTACAGCCCTAATGATATAGTGAAGTCTGGTTACATTCTAGGATCTCTGAGGAATACATACAAACGTGATTTGACTGTTTGAAACAACGTTTAGGGTTATATTTTCACAGATTCCTTTTTTTTTGCAAATTGAACAAGTGGAAATACAAAATCAATTGTCCATGCTATATGGCCCTTTCTAGGGTATGAAAAAGGATTGTATCTAACAAAACGACACTTCATGTTATCTCTGGGACCTTTGGATGATAAATCAGAGCAAGATCACATTTCACCTTTAGAGGTGAATTTATCAAACCCATCGCGGTGAAAAAAAGTGTTTTGTTGTTAGGAGCTCTCCTCAAACAATAGCATGGCATTTTTTTGCAGTAATAGCTACTGTAAATTGGACAGTGCAGTTATATTAACAAGAATTTAAGCTTTCAGCCGATATAAGACCCTTATATGTACCGACATTTGTTGTTTCTCTAAAATCTGCGATCGTGGCACAAGGCGCTGCGTGATTTACAACTGTCCCGCTAACGGGACGCCTATCCCTAATTAACCTCTCTGCGCACGGAACCCGCTGAAATTCCACAACATACAGTGATCGCTACATAAATATCATATTAAACATTCATGAAAATACAAGTGTCTCACATGTATCGAAAGCCTAGAATTGTGCTAATCCAACTGCGTTGTCAGATTTAAAAAAGGATTTACTGCGAAAGAATGTGATGTGATTATCTGAGCATAGAGCCCCATAAAAAAACAAACAATTTTAACCAGCACAGGGGTAAAATAAATAGTTTACCTTTGACGATCTTCGTCTATTTGCAATTCCAATGGTCATTGTTACACAATGAATGATCTTTTGTTTGATAAAATCCGTTTTTATAGCCTAACACGAAACATTTTGTGAACCGCTTGTGTCGTGAATTCCGTCTCATTCCATTTTCGACGACACATTCCAGGTAAATCACCCACACAGAACGTGACTTTTCCAGTCATGTTTGGTTTCACTGCAATCAACTGGTTTGTTTGGAACACAATCAAACCTGATGGGCCATTTCACGGGACGTATTGACTGAAAGAAACCGATTTGAAGACAACAAGTCATGACATCATTGTGCACCAATGATTTGCCCACTGTTTCGTTGATTGACTGTCTTTTAACCCAATGACCACTGATCGTCTTGAAATCTAGCTGGGTAGATAGCCAATGAGCTGAGCTAAACGGCAATACGCCATGTTTATGTGTTGTAACACCAACCCATGTAGTAAGCTCCAGCGTAAAGAGAGTCATGCCCTATTGAAGTTTCATACCGGAAGGAGAAACACATATTACGCACTGCATTGTTTGGTGAATGCACAGATTCAGCTGTTTATATATCAATCATTATGGCGACTAAGTCATGGAAAGCTAAATCTAAGTCTAGATATACAGATGTACACACAACTTTAGAATAAATTGATTGGGAAGGTGAGACAGAGATTGTTGTAGGACACTTCATTTAGCGATTGTGGAGGAATATTTTTTGAAAGGGAGAGGACATCGTTTTGGACTGGTAAGTTCTTATCATGCTAATGCCCTTGTTTGAAATTAATAATATAAAATATTATTTGTGATTTTTTATTTATTTTAGAAGCAATATATAAACATTTAATGTCATGAAATGTGAGATGCGTGTTTCTGCCACCCCAACCCACATGAAATAGCCTATTTGAGGCTGTTGAGGAGAGGGCAGGACCACATCAATGGCCAAAGTGAAATGGAGACAGTAGATACAGCTGGTCTGTTGTAATATAATAAAGACAGTAGATCTAGCTGGTCTGTCATAATATAATAGAGACAGTAGATCTAGCTGAAATGTCATAATATAAAAGAGACAGTAGATCTAGCAGATAATAATAATATATTCAAACTTCAACTCTCTATATATATCTGTTTATTATACCTGTTGATACAGGGCTCATATGTGAAACTATTCTAACTGAACATTTTCTTTCACAGTGACACTGACTCCGAATGGGAGTCTTATCCGGTGTCCTGTGTGAATATAAGTATGCTCTCTCTAATTCTCTCTTTCTCTCTCTCGGAGGACCTGAGCCCTAGGACCATGCGTCAGGACTACCTTGCATGATGACTCCTTGCTGTCCCCAGTCCACATGGCCTTGCCGCTGTTCCAGTTTCAACTGTTCTACCTGCGGCTATGGAACACTAAACTGTTCATTTTTACACTTGAGGTGCTGTCCTGTTGCACCCTCTACAACCACTGTGATCTCCACCCGGCACAGCCAGAAGAGGACTGGCCACCCCTCATAGCCTGGTTCCTCTCTGGGTTTCTTCCTAGGTTTTTGCCTCTCTAGGGAGTTTTTCCTAGCCACCGTGCTTCTACACCTGCATTGCTTGCTGTTTGGGGTTTTAGGCTGGGGCTATATAAATATATTTGATTTGATAGAGGACTGAGGGTCATCCAAATATTGTAGAGTGTAAAAAGTTACCCATGTTATTTTGTAAATGTATATACAGTGCCTTGCGAAAGTATTCGGCCCCCTTGAACTTTGCGACCTTTTGCCACATTTCAGGCTTCAAACATAAAGATATAAAACTGTATTTTTTTGTGAAGAATCAACAACAAGTGGGACACAATCATGAAGTGGAACGACATTTATTGGATATTTCAAACTTTTTTAACAAATCAAAAACTGAAAAATTGAGCGTGCAAAATTATTCAGCCCCCTTAAGTTAATACTTTGTACCTTTTGCTGCGATTACAGCTGTAAGTCGCTTGGGGTATGTCTCTATCAGTTTTGCACATCGAGAGACTGCAATTTTTTCCCATTACACCTTGCAAAACAGCTCGAGCTCATTGAGGTTGGATGGAGAGCATTTGTGAACAGCAGTTTTCAGTTCTTTCGACAGATTCTCGATTGGATTCAGGTCTGGACTTTGACTTGGCCATTCTAACACCTGGATATGTTTATTTTTGAACCATTCCATTGTAGATTTTGCTTTATGTTTTGGATCATTGTCTTGTTGGAAGACAAATCTCCGTCCCAGTCTCAGGTCTTTTGCAGACTCCATCAGGTTTTCTTCCAGAATGGTCCTGTATTTGTCTCCATCCATCTTCCCATCAATTTTAACCATCTTCCTGTCCCTGCTGAAGAAAAGCATGGCCCAAACCAAGAAGCTGCCACCACCATGTTTGACAGTGGGGATGGTGTGTTCAGCTGTGTTGCTTTTACGCCAAACATAACGTTTTGCATTGTTGCCAAAAAGTTCAATTTTGGTTTCATCTGACCAGAGCACCTTCTTCCACATGTTTGGTGTGTCTCCCAGGTGGCTTGTGGCAAACTTTAAACAACACTTTTTATGGATATCTTTAAGAAATGGCTTTCTTCTTGCCACTCTTCCATAAAGGCCAGATTTGTGCAATATACGACTGATTGTTGTCCTATGGACAGTCTCCCACCTCAGCTGTAGATCTCTGCAGTTCATCCAGAGTGATCATGGGCCTCTTGGCTGCATCTCTGATCAGTCTTCTCCTTGTATGAGCTGAAAGTTTAGAGGGACGGCCAGGTCTTGGTAGATTTGCAGTGGTCTGATACTCCTTCCATTTCAATATTATCGCTTGCACAGTGCTCCTTGGGATGTTTAAAGCTTGGGAAATCTTTTTGTATCCAAATCCGGCTTTAAACTTCTTCACAACAGTATCTCGGACCTGCCTGGTGTGTTCCTTGTTCTTCATGATGCTCTCTGTGCTTTTAACGGACCTCTGAGACTATCACAGTGCAGGTGCATTTATACAGAGACTTGATTACACACAGGTGGATTGTATTTATCCTCATTAGTCATTTAGGTCAACATTGGATCATTCAGAGATCCTCACTGAACTTCTGGAGAGAGTTTGCTGCACTGAAAATAAAGGGGCTGAATAATTTTGCACGCCCAATTTTTCAGTTTTTGATTTGTTAAAAAAGTTTGAAATATCCAATAAATGTCGTTCCACTTCATGATTGTGTCCCACTTGTTGTTGATTCTTCACAAAAAAATACAGTTTTATATCTTTATGTTTGAAGCCTGAAATGTGGCAAAAGGTCGCAAAGTTCAAGGGGGCCGAATACTTTCGCAAGGCACTGTATACATTTTTCATATTTTTTAATCAATAATTATTTTTTTTTCCATTTTTTTTGTCATTTTTTTTCTCAATTCTTGGGGGGGGGGGGGGGGGGGGTGTTAGAATACCATTTTGGCATTTTGTATAGTTATTGGTTTCAAAATGTATACCTTCACCAATTTGGCCACTTTGGTACATTTGGGCTACTTGTGTGGGACACCTGGGTGACTTCATGATAAATGTCATGTAGCACACTCATTTTGGAAGGTGTCATTCTGAAACTTTGCACAAGTGCTGTTGCCCTCTTATATTTTTCACTGAAATTGTCCCCATCATCCTATCTGAATGTTTGTTTTATCTTGTTCATTTTAAAGATGATGATACAAAAATAAAATAAAAATTTCATTGTTTTATCTAAACCAGATTTATTGTCTGTTATTCTCCTACATTCAATTCACATGTACACAAACTTCAGAGTGTGTTCTTTGGTACCAATAATATGCATATCCTTGGTTCTGTGCCTGAGCTAGAGGCAGTTAGATTTGGGTATGTCTTCAGGCGGAAATTGCACAAAGTAGGGGGGGAGCTGCAAGAGGTTTTAAGGCACTGAGAATGACAAAACGGGCTCCCACCCAGGATGGGTTGGAATGGGGGGAAATGATGAGGAGGAACTCTATGGTCTAATTGTGGTTTCCTGATACACGTACAGTGGGGCAAAAAAGTATTTAGTCAGCCACCAATTGTGCAAGTTCTCCCACTTAAAAAGATGAGAGGCCTGTAATTTTCATTATAGGTACACTTCAACTATGACAGACAAAATGAGAAGAAGAAAATCCAGAAAATCACATTGTAGGATTTTTTATGAATTTATTTGCAAATTATGGTGGAAAATAAGTATTTGGTCAATAACAAAAGTTTATCTGAATACTTTGTTAAAACCCTTTGTTGGCAATGACAGAGGTCAAACGTTTTCTGTAAGTCTTCACAGGGTTTTCACACACTGTTGCTGGTATTTTGGCCCATTCCTCCATGCAGATCTCCTCTAGAGCAGTGATGTTTTGGGGCTGTTGCTGGGCAACACAGACTTTCAACTCCCTCCAAAGATTTTCTATGGGGTTGAGATCTGGAGACTGGCTAGGCCACTCCAGGACCATGAAATGCTTCTTACGAAGCCACTCCTTCGTTGCCCGGGCGGTGTGTTTGGGATCTTTGTCATGCTGAAAGACCCAGCCACGTTTCATCTTCAATGCCCTTGCTGATGGAAGGAGGTTTTCACTCAAAATCTCACGATACATGGCCCCATTCATTCTTTCCTTTACACGGATCAGTCGTCCTGGTCCCTTTGCAGAAAAACAGCCCCAAAGCATGATGTTTCCACCCCCATGCTTCACAGTAGGTATGGTGTTCTTTGGATGCAACTCAGCATTCCTTGTCCTCCAAACACGACGAGTTGAGTTTTTATCAAAAAGTTCTATTTTGGTTTCATCTGACCATATGACATTCTCCTAATCTTCTTCTGGATCATCCAAATGCTCTCTAGCAAACTTCAGATGGGCCTGGACATGTACTGGCTTAAGCAGGGGGACACGTCTGGCACTGCAGGTTTTGAGTCCCTGGCGGCGTAGTGTGTTACTGATGGTAGGCTTTGTTACTTTGGTCCCAGCTCTCTGCAGGTCATTCACTAGGTCCCCTCGTGTGGTTCTGGGATTTTTGCTCACCGTTCTTGTGATCATTTTGACCCCACGGGGTGAGATCTTGCGTGGAGCCCCAGATCGAGGGAGATTATCAGTGGTCTTGTATGTCTTCCAATTCCCAATAATTGCTCCCACAGTTGATTTCTTCAAACCAAGCTGCTTACCTATTGCAGATTCAGTCTTCCCAGCCTGGTGCAGGTCTACAATTTTGTTTCTGGTGTCCTTTGACAGCTCTTTGGTCTTGGCCATAGTGGAGTTTGGAGTGTGACTGTTTGAGGTTGTCGTTCCACTTCATGATTGTGTCCCACTTGTTGTTGATTCTTCACAAAAAAATACAGTTTTATATCTTTATGTTTGAAACCTGAAATGTGGCAAAAGGTCGCAAAGTTCAAGGGGGCCGAATACTTTCGCAAGGCACTGTATGTTGATTGTTTTGTTTATTTTTTACTTTTTGTTGCAACCTTTATTTAACCAGGAAAAGCCCATTGAGACCCAGAGTCTCTTTTTCAAGGGAGACCTGACCAAGAAGGCTGCAACAATCAGTACATTACAGAACTACAACATACAACAATACAATACAACAACATGATCCAGGATAAGAAAAGCATTTACACTCCTCCGTACCAGAGTCTCCCATCAATATATTACATTCATTCAGTGGCACTAATATATCTAGATGAAGCATGGATTGTAGACTATTCAATGCCTCTGGTGCACAAGAAGAGAAGGCAGTCTTGTCTAATACTGTGAATGCCCTGGGAACTTTAAGAAGCAGCCACCTAGCATACCGGGTATGGTAACTGCTGGTGGTGAAGGAAACCAAACTACAGAGGTGAAGAGGGAGTTGACTCAAAAAGACATTGTAGATGATCACATACAAATGTATCTTTCTGCGCATATAAAGTGAGGTCCAACCTACCATTTGGTAGAAGGTGCAATGGTGGGTGAGTGACTTGGCATTTGTAATAAAGCACGAGGATGATTAATAAAGAGTCCAGTCTCTGTAAGATGGAGGAGGTTGCATGCATATACAACAAGTCACCATAATTAATTACAGAGAGAAAAGTGGCCTGAACAAGCTTCTTTCTAGCCATAAGCGGGAAGCAAGCCTTGTTACGAAAATAAAAACCTAATTTCAATTTAAGCATTGTCACAAGTTATCCACATGAACTTTAAAGGACAACTTGTCATCCAACCAAATACCTACAGTTGAAGTCGGAAGTTTATATACGCTTAGGTTGGAGTCATTAAACCTCGTTTTTCAACCCCTCCACAAATTTCTTGTTAACAAACTATAGTTTTGGCAAGTCGGTTAGGACATCTACTTAAGTAATTTTTCCAAAAATTGTTTACAGACAGATTATTTCACTTATAATTCACTGTATCACAATTCCAGTGGGTCAGAAGTTTATATACAGTAAGTTGACTGTGCCTTCCAGAAAATTATGTCATGGCTTTAGAAGCTTCTGATAGGCTAATTGACAACATTTTAGTCAATTGGAGGTGTACGTGTGGATGTATTTCAAGGCCTACCTTCAAACTCAGAGCCTCTTTGCTTGACATCATGGGAAAATCAAAAGAAATCAGCCAAGACCTTTTTTTGTAGACCTGCACAAGTCTGGTTCATCCTTGGGAGTAATTTCCAAACGCCTGAAGATATGACGTTCATCTGTACAAACAATAGTGCGCAAGTACACCATGGCACCACACAGCCGTCAAACCGCTCAAGAAGGAGACGCATTCTGTCGCCTAGAGATGAACGTACTTTGGTATGAAAAGTGCAAATCAATCCCAGAACAACAGCAACGGACCTTGTGAAGATGCTGGAGGAAACAGGTACAAAAGTATCTATAGCCACAGTAAAACGAGTCCTATATCGACATAACCTGAAATGCCGCTCAGCAAGGAAGAAGCTCTCCTCCAAAGCCAGACTACAGTTTGCAACTACACATGGGGACAAAGATCGTACTTTTTGAGAAATGTCCTCTGGTCTGATGAAACAAAAATAGAACTGTTTGGCCATAATGACCATCGTTATGTTTGGAGGAAAAAGGGGGGGCTTGCAAGCCGTGAAGCATGGGGGTGGCAGCATCATGTTGTGGAGGTGCTTTGCTGCAGGAGGAACTGGTGCACTTCACAAAATAGATGGCATCATGAGGCAGGAAAATCATGTGGATATATTGAAGCAACATCTCAAGACGTCAGTCAGGAAGTTAAAGCTTGATCGCAAATGGGTCTTCCAAATGGACAATGACCTTAAGCATACTTCCAAAGTTGTGGCAAAATGGCCTAAGGACAACAAAGGCAAGGTATTGGAGTGGCCGTCACGAAGCCCTGACCTCAAACCTATAGAAAATTTGTGGGCAGAACTGAAAAGGTGTGTGCTTGCAAGGAGGCCTACAACTATAGGTACAGTATTTGTAGGATGACACTTTTTCAATGGATAAGCCACCAGATGTGACAATGTTGACCTTTTCAAGTTCTAGCTCTGGTAATTTAGTTTCTTTACATTCAAGACAAGTTTGAAACCATAAAGGGAGGCCTTCAGTGACTGAAAAGCAGTCTGGAGCTCTTCAACAGCCTGAACCAGAGAAGGAGCACATGTATATATGACTGTATCATCTGCATATAGATGAACTTTGCTGGTTGCATCCCATTTCCCAGATCAAGGCGGGGCGGCAGGGTAGCCTAGTGGTTAGAGCGTTGGACTAGTAACCGAAAGGCTGCAAGTTCAAATCCCCAAGCTGACAAGGTACAAATCTGTCATTCTGCCCCTGAACAGGCAGTTAACCCACTGTTCCTAGGCCGTCATTGAAAATAAGAATTTGTTCTTAACTGACTTGCCTAGTTAAATTAAGGTTAAAATAAAATGAAAGCAACACAGGAGCTAAATTGGAACCCTGGGGCACACCTCTATTAATCTCTAGACAGCTAGACTTGTGATTGTGTTCTGTCAGAAAGATAGTTCCTAAACCAATTTACTGAGACCAATGTTACTGAGTCTGGCTAACAACAATTCATGGTCAACTGAATCAAAGGCCTTTGATAAATCCACAACAGCGTTGCTTTTTATCAAGTGCATTAATGATGTTGTTTGCCACTGCCATAGCTGCAGTTGTGGTGCTGTGCCCCGATCTAAAGCCAGACTGAACTGCGCTCAGTATGTTCTACTCAATTAAGAAGTTTAACTATGAGTTTACTAGGGATTCATAGACTTTGGCAAGGATAGTGAGTTTGGAGATAGGATGATAGTTATTAGCATCTGAGGGATCTCCACCCTTTAGCAGTGGGAGGACATGAGCTGATTTCCAAATGCTGAGTATGGAATTGAAAATGTGAGCCATAGGTTCAGTAATAATACCAGCTGCTATCTTTAAGAGGTAGGGGTCTGGGTTGTCTGGACCTGCAGACTTTTTAGTGTCTATCACCTTTTAGTTCTTTGTAGACATCCGTTTAAGAAACAGGCTCAAAGTTAAAATGGTTGACATGAGGGCCTATATCATAGTTTACTGTAACAGAGCTGACATTAGAGGCCTGGGCCACACCATGGTCTAAAACTGAATCAGCTGATATGAAGTGCTTGTTAAAAAACCCTACAACATCATCTTTATCCTTCACTTCATTAGAATCCATCATGGTCAGGAAGGCCAGAGTAATGTACAGAGTAAAGTTCTGTAATATTGTATTTTTGCAGTAAGTTCACAAGTGACACCTTGTGGATACTGGGTGAAATATAACTTGTGCACTAATGGTGCAATGAATAACATTCTACCAGGCAGTTTAAATGTCTTCAGCTGTAATGTCAACCTGGTGTCATAGACTAGATGTAAATCCTGGACATTCAAATTAGTATGATATGTTATGTTTGGTACGGTTACATAAGACAGAGGTTGCGAGTTTGAATCTCATGACGGACATCTTTAGCATTTGACCTAATTAGCAACTTTTCAACTACTAGCAACTACTTAGCATGTTAGCTAAGCCTAACCTTAACCCTTTTAGCTAACCCTTCCCCTAGCCCTAACCTAACCCTTTAACCTAACTCCTAAACTTAACCTTAACCCCTATCCCATAGCTTAGCTAACATTAGCCAGCTTGCTAATGTTAGCCACCTAGCTAGAATTTGTAACATATCATGTCTCCTGTAGTCCAAATTTCAGCTTTTTCATTTTGTTGACGTTGAGAGAGTTTACCTGGCACCACTCCGCCAGGGATCTCACCTCCTCCCTGTAGGCATGTTTCGTTGTTGTTGGTAATCAGACCTACCACTGTTGTCTAATCGGCAAATTTGATGATTTAGTTGGAGACGTGTGTGGCCACGCAGTCATGGGTGAACAGAGAGTGCAGGAGGGAGCTGAGCACGCACCCCTGTGGGGCCCATGTGTTAAGGATCAGAGTGGCGGAGGTGTTGATGCATACTTTCACCACTTGGGGTCAGCCTGTCAGGAAGTCCAAGACCCAGTTGCACAGGGAAGGGTTTGGAACCAACGCCCTGAGCTTAGTGATGAGCTTGGAGAGTACTATAGTGTTGAAAGCTGAGCTGGAGTCGATGAACAGCATTCTTACGTAGATATTTCTCCTGTCCAGTTGGGATAGGGAAGTGTACAGCGCAATGGCGATTGCATCGTCTGTGGATCTGGTGGGGAGGTATGTAAATTGTAGTGGGTCTAGGGTGACGGTAAGGTGGAGGTGATATGATCCTCAACTATCCTCTCAAAGCACTTAGCGTTAGTCATTTAGTTCAGTTACCTTTGCTTTCTTGGGTATAGGAACAATGTGGACATCTTGGCAGCGTGATGTTGCTTTCCTTGAAGCGGGCGAAGAAGGTGTTTAGCTTGTCCGGGAGCGAGGCGTCGGTGTCCGCAACTTGGCTGGTTTTCCCTTTATAATCTGTATTTGTTTGGAGTCACTGCCACATACGTCTCGTATCTGAGCCGTTGAATTGCGTCTCCATTTTGTCCATGTACTGTTGTTTTGCCTCTATAATTTCCTTACGAAAGTCTTTTCATACATGTCCATGTTCCCAGTCACCAAGCCATTGTTAAATGTGATGGTTCGCGTTTTCAGTTTTGTGCAAATGCTGCAATCTATCCACAGTTTTTGGTTTGAATAAGTTCTAATCGGGAATAACATCCTCTACGCACTTCCTGATGAACCCAGTCACCAAGTCAGTGTATACTTCTATAGTATTCTCAGAAGCGACCCAGAACATTTCCCAGTCCGTATGATCAAAACCATCTTGAAGCACCAGTAGTCTCCCCTTCTCCCACACTTCTCCAGCAAGTTGCATGCAGCGCCCACCAATAGCCACCCACCTTCAGTCCTCTTTGCCCTCTTTCTCTGCCCCCCTCCACTCCCTGCCTTCCACCTTCCCTGCCACCCACTCTTCCTCCCTCCCCCTTTCCTGCCTCCCACCATCCATGCCTCCCAGCACACACCAACAGCTGCCCCCCCACCTTCCACCCCACCTTCCACCCTCGCACCAGGCTACACGAACTAGGACCTCCACCTCGAATGAGTAGGGAGAAAACCTTTGAACTATGACCTCCACCTCCAATGAGTAGGGAGAAACCCTTTGAACTAGGACCTCCAATGAGTAGGGAGAAACCCTTTGAACTATGACCTCCACCTCCAATGAGTAGGGAGAAACCCTTTGAACTATGACCTCCACCTCCAATGAGTAGGGAGAAACCCTTTGAACTATGACCTCCACCTCCAATGAGTAGGGAGAAACCCTTTGAACTATGACCTCCACCTCCAATGAGTAGGGAGAAACCCTTTGAACTAGGACCTCCAATGAGTAGGGAGAAACCCTTTGAACTATGACCTCCACCTCCAATGAGTAGGGAGAAACCCTTTGAACTATGACCTCCCCCTCCAATGAGTAGGGAGAAACCCTTTGAACTATGACCTCCACCTCCAATGAGTAGGGAGAAACCCTTTGAACTATGACCTCCACCTCCAATGAGTAGGGAGAAACCCTTTGAACTATGACCTCCACCTCCAATGAGTAGGGAGAAACCCTTTGAACTATGACCTCCACCTCCAATGAGTAGGGAGAAACCCTTTGAACTAGGACCTCCAATGAGTAGGGAGAAACCCTTTGAACTATGACCTCCACCTCCAATGAGTAGGGAGAAACCCTTTGAACTATGACCTCCACCTCCAATGAGTAGGGAGAAACCCTTTGAACTAGGTACTACTTGAAATTGTGCAATTAGAACACAGATGTATAACTGTATTATATTTAGTGTAT